>NC_067157.1:20969942-21269942 GCF_903995435.1 Acomys russatus | reverse complement strand
GGATGTCCTCCCCTTTGTCCCAGTTTCCTGGTAAGTGAAGGCTTTCATGGGACATGCCCCTTGGGCTAGTATGCAGATATAAGTGAGTATATACCATTTGAGTCTTTCTGCTTCTGGGTTAACTCACTCATTATGATCATTTCTAGCTCAATCCATTTGTCCACAAATTTCGGGAATTCCTTGTTTTTAATAGCTGAGTAGTATTCCATAGTGTATATGTACCACAGTTTCTTTATCCATTCTTCTACTGAGGGACACTTAGGCTGTTTCCATGTTCTGGCTATTATGAATAAGGCTGCTATGAACATGGTTGAGCAAATTTTCTTGTTGTGTGCTGGAGCATCTTCTGGGTATATTCCAAGGAGTGGAATAGCTGGGTCTTGAGGAAGTCCTATTCCCATTTTTCTGAGATAGCACCAAATAGACTTCCAAAGTGGCTGTACTAGTTTGCATTCCCACCAGCAATGAAGGAGTGTTCCTCTCTCTCCACATCCTCGCCAGCATGTGGTGTCACTTGAATTTTTGATCTTTGCCATTCTGATGGGTATAAGATGGAATCTCAGAGTTGTTTTGATTTGCATTTCCCTGATTTCTAAGGAGGTTGAGCATTTCTTTAAGTGTTTCTCAGTCATTTGATATTCCTCTGTTGAGAATTCTCTGTTTAGTTCTGAGCCCCAATTCTCTATTGAGTTATTTGGTTTGGTGGTGTTTAATTTCTTGAGTTCTTTATATATTTTGGATATTAGACCTTTGTCAGATGTAGGGTTGGTGAAAATCTTTTCCTAGTTGTAGGCTGTTGCTTTGTTCTCTTGACAGTGTCTCTTGCCTTACAGAAGCTTCTCAGCCTCATGAGGTCCCATTTATTAATTGTTGACGTTAAGGCCTGGGCTGTTGGTGTTCTGTTCAGGAAGTTGTCTCCTGTGTACGCCTCTTGCGTGCCTATAGGCATCTGTTTCTCAAAGTTGGGGAATTTTCTTCCATGATCTTGGTGAAAATATTTTCTGGTCCTTGGAGCTAGGAATCTTCTCTTTCTTTGGTCTTTATAATTCTTAGGCTTCATCTTTTCATGGTGTCTATGGTATCTTGGATGTTTTACGTCAGGAATTTTTTTTGGCTTTGATATTTTCATTGAAGGATGCATCAGATTCTTTCATTGTGTCATCTACACCTGAGATTCTTTCCTCCCTTTCTTGTATTCTTTTAGTAATGCTTACCTCTGTTGTTCCTGTTTTCTTCCTTAATTCTCCCTCTCAAGGATATCCTTAGTTTGTGCTTTCTTCCATCTTCAGACCTTAAACTATTTTACTGATTTCCTTCATCTGGTTGTTTGTATTTTCCTACATTTCTTTATATGATTTGCTCAATTCTTTCACCTATTTGTTTGTATTTTCCTGAAATTCTAAAGGTGATTTATTCATTTCCTCTCTGAAGGCCTCAAACTGTTTGCTAGTACTTTCTTGTATTTCTCTAAGGATTTTCTTATTTTCCTCCATTATCATTTTCATAAGTATAGATTTTATGTCATTTTCTTGTGTTTCATTGTTTTAGGGGATCCAGGGCTCGTTGTAGTAGATAGTTGGGTTCTGAAGATGCCATATTGCTCTGCTGTTTTACTTTATTTTATTGTGTTATTGTATTTTATAGTGTGTAAAGGATGGCTGTCCTTTAGCCATCTGGTTGTCTATGGTGTTAGCTGGTAGATCCTGTTGTCTGATGGAATTCTGGGGTGGGGGGTCTACTTGTGGTGGTGGCAGTGCATGAGGAGCCCTGAGCAGAAAGCTGGATGTTCGTGATAGTTGGGAATGGTCTCAGATTGATGGGTGGTTCTCAAGGACTTGCTAGGGGCTTTCCTCAACTGTATGATTATGGGGGCCAAGTATTCTCATCAGGAGTCCTGGGACCCTCCTCTCACAAAGGGAAGTCTGGGAGTTGGCTGCCTTACTACTGGCTGTGTTGCTCCAAGGTTAATGAGGTCCTACTGGCCAGCCACTGTACTCAGCCAATGTGCTCAGACACCATACTCCCTGAGTTGGGGAGCCTGCGGTTGGATCTGCCTACCTGGGTATCAGAAAGTATCTACTGGGGCTGCAAGTTGTGGCACTCTGAAAGTCTCTATGTCCTGGTGGTGGGTGTGAGCACCTGAGGTTGGAGCCACATGACTCTTCCGCCACCTAGTCTCAGAAGGTAAGCACAAGCTGCTGCTTCTGAAAAGTCTCCACTCTGTAAGAGTGGGTGCCTTGGTTCTAGCTTCGCTGCCCAGGAACCAGACGGCCTGAAGCTGTGGCCGTGCCAGTGGGAGCACAGGAGTCTTTCTAGGGTTTATCCGGGTGACCTGGGGTTGAGCCTGGGAATTTCCCACAGTGTGGGCTCTTATCTCACCTTCAAAAAATAGATGTTTGCGTTTTTGAGGTCCACCACAGGCCTGTCAGTTGCTCTGCCCTCAAAGCTGACCTGCTATTCAGATACTTCAGCTCAGCCATCTTGGATCTCACACTGGCATAAATAACCGTATTGCTATGGACTAAAAGGAAGGTGTCTTCTTTTTATATCTCTTTCTTTTCTTAGCTCCAATTCTTATAGGCACATTGGTTTTCTTGGTGTTTCTTAGATGTCATCAAATGAACTTAGTTCTAGAAAGTAACTACAGAATATCTTTAAGCAGCCAGTTTAGCTCAATTTAAACATCCCCTTTTCTTTTTTTTTTTTTTTTTTTTTTTTTTTTTTTTTTTTTTATTAATTTATTCTTGTTACATCTCAATGTTTATCCCATTCCTTGTATCCTCCCATTCCTCCCCCCCCCCATTTTCCCATTATTCCCCTCCCCTATGACTGTTCCTGAGGGGGATTACGTCCCCCTATATATTCTCATAGGGTATCAAGTCTCTTCTTGGCTACTTGCTGTCCTTCCTCTGAGTGCCACTAGGTCTCCCCCTCCAGGGGACATGGTCAAATGTGAGGCACCAGAGTATGTGAGAAAGTCGTATCACACTCTCCACTCAACTGTGGAGAATATTCTGACCATTGGCTAGATCTGGGAAGGGGTTTAAAGTTTACCTCCTGTATTGTCCTTGGCTGGTGCCTTAGTTTGAGCGGGACCCCTGGGCCCAAATCTGCCTATCATATTGTTCTACTTGTAGATTTCTAGGACCCTCTGGATCCTTTTATTTTGCTGTTCTCCCATGCGTCTCTCATTTAGAGTCCCAATAGGATGCCTTCCCCTCTGTCCCAGTTTCCTGGTAAGTGAAGGCTTTCGTGGGACATGCCCCTTGGGCTAGTATGCAGATATAAGTGAGTATATACCATTTGATTCTTTCTGCTTCTGGGTTAACTCACTCATTATGATCATTTCTAGCTCAATCCATTTATCCACAAATTTCGGGAATTCCTTGTTTTTAATAGCTGAGTAGTATTCCATAGTGTATATGTACCACAGTTTCTTTATCCACTCTTCTACTGAGGGACACTTAGGCTGTTTCCATGTTCTGGCTATTATGAATAAGGCTGCTATGAACATGGTTGAGCAAATTTTCTTGTTGTGTGCTGGAGCATCTTCTGGGTATATTCCAAGGAGTGGAATAGCTGGGTCTTGAGGAAGCCCTATTCCCATTTTTCTGAGATAGCACCAGATAGATTTCCAAAGTGGCTGTACTAGTTTGCATTCCCACCAGCAATGAAGGAGTGTTCCTCTCTCCCCACATCCTCGCCAGCATGTGGTGTCGCTTGAATTTTTGATCTTAGCCATTCTGATGGGTGTAAGATGGAATCTCAGAGTTGTTTTGATTTGCATTTCCCTGATGACTAAGGAGGTTGAGCATTTCCTTAAGTGTTTCTCAGCCATTTGATACTCCTCTGTTGAGAATTCTCTGTTTAGTTCCAAGCCCCATTTCTCAATTGGGTTATTCGGTTTGGTGGTGTTTAATTTCTTGAGTTCTTTATATATTTTGGATATTAGACCTTTGTCAGATGTAGGGTTGGTGAAGATTTTTTCCCAGTCTGTAGGCTGTCGCTTTGTTCTCTTGACAGTGTCTCCTGCCTTACAGAAGCTTCTCAGCCTCATGAGGTCCCATTTATTAATGGTTGACATTAAGGCCTGGGCCGTTGGTGTTCTGTTCAGGAAGTTGTCTCCTGTGCCAATATGTTCCAGGCTCTTTCCCACTTTTTCTTCTAAGTGAGTTAGTGTCTCTGGTTTTATGTTGAGGTCTTTAATCCACTTGGATTTGAGTTTTGTGCAAGGTGACAAATATGGGTCCAGTTTCATTTTTTTACACATAGACCTCCAGTTAGACCAGCACCATTTGTTGAAGATGCTATCCTTTTTCCATTGAATGGATTTGGCTTCTTTGTCAAAAATCAAGTGACCATATGTGTGTGGATTCATATCTGGGTCTTCGATTCGATTCCACTGATCAACCAGCCTGTTGCTGTGCCAGTACCATGCTGTTTTAAGTACTATTGCTTTATAGTACAGTTTGAGATCAGGTATGGAGATTCCTCCGGAGCATCTTTTATTGTACAAGATTGTTTTAGCTATTCTGGGTTTTTTGTTTTTCCATATGAAGTTCAGAATTGAACTTTCAATGTCTTTAAAAAATTGTGTAGTTATTTTGATAGGGATTGCATTGAATCTGTAGATTGCTTTTGGTAGGATGGCCATTTTTACTATGTTAATTCTCCCGATCCATGAGCAAGGAAGATCACGCCATCTTCTCAGGTCATCTTCAATCTCTTTCTTCAGAGTTTTGAAATTTTTTTCATACAAGTCCTTCACTTGCTTAGTTAGGGTAACTCCTAGATATTTTATATTGCTTGTGGCTAATGTGAAGGGTGTGGTTTTCCTAATTTCTTCCTCTGTAAGCTTGTCATTTGTGTATAGGAAGGCTACAGACTTTTTTGAGTTAATTTTGTATCCAGCCAATTTGCTGAAGGTGTTTATCAGCTTTAGGAGTTCTCTGGTGGAGTTTTGAGGGTCACTTATAAACATCCCCTTTTCAAAGCTTTATTTATTTAATCTCTTTTGCTTCTTTTTGAGTGCTCCTTGATATCGATGGTGTCTTTTATAAGACTATTTTAATAAATCATTGTATTGCTCTATTTCCTAAGCTTACTTGGTCAAGGCAACCAATAGACTTAGAAAAAAATAATTTATATCAGTGAACTTATCTGAGTTCTTTAATAAATAGTCAACTATAAACAGTTCTTTAAAAACTCACTTAATTTAGATCTGAGGCATGTATGTAACAAGATATTATTACAAAAAGGAGGATGTAGAAATAGCTGGAGAAGAATTTGTGAAAATAAAAAACCTTTATTTTTTTAAACCAATGATTCAGAAGTACAATAACACTAAAGCCATACAGAGGAGGAAGGTGCCTTCACAGGGTTCACACACCATGACAGTGTTTTTAAATTTCACGGTATCTCACTTTAGGCATGTGATCAAAGGAGATCGATACAAGGAGCAATCATGAGTAGGAAAGCATGCTGGCAAGGAGATGGAGTACTGTTTTATTCTCAGAAAACATCACTGTAAACCTTCCTCCAGAAAACTATGAAAATTCATAAGAAGGCAGAGGTTGTGTGATGACTAGCATTACTATCAATGGCAACAGCTCAAAATGACTTTCTATTGTACTGATTTAAGGAAATAGCAAAACGATACACTGTAACTCCAGGACTTAAGGAGAAAATTAATTCTATCATATGAGCACTTACGTGCCTAAGTGTTTCCAAGTATTAACAAATTTTACATGTAATCCTGTAACTGTGAGACTTCCACACATTACAAAATAAGATTTACAACTAGGATTTAGTTGATAAATAATTTTATTTTCATTAGAAAGATCTAAGCAGGAAAACATGAACAGCTTTTCACCAAATCATTCAAAATATGCTAAAGGTATATTTACTTCCGAACATTTGCCCTGACTTTCATTCCAGGCAGAACTTTCTTCATTTGGCAAGATTGTATGAACACTTCAAGTTCCAATTCAATTGTCACTTTCTTTATGAAGAATTTTTTTTTTTTGCACTGTCTCCCAGAAAACAGGCAATGTCAGAGTTAATTGTTCTCTATGTCCAAATCTTTCTCTGTGCCTGTATTAGAGTACTTATCCTTAATTTCTGTTCTCCAACTCTTGGCAGTCTAGTGTGCAGTAACAAATACACAGTGTGCTAAAGTCTCTCTCTGTTTCTCAGAAGCTCCGCCAGCCTCTGGGACATAGTACATTTCCCATACCCACTCTCTCTCTTTGTTTCTGATGCCTTTCATATCTGTGTGTGTTCAACCAATAATAATAAAGTACTGATTATTTGACAGTCAATATTTTAGTTGCAAAGACACAGGTATCATTAAGACAAGTTCTCCTATACACTAATGGGGGAAAGAATTGAGAGTGTAGATAAAATAAGTGAGAAAATAAAATAACCCGGAGGGTAGAAAACAGAATGAATGGAAATCTCTGCAATCCTTGGAATAGGTATAAACCACCATTGTAATGATCAGGACTATGCAACCTCAATTACAATTATAATACTCACTGTCCCTCATTATTATTACTGCCATCTAGTATCTAGACCGGACTCTGAGTCTCAGCTTTTGTTGTACAAGTATGTTTTATCTCCTCTGATTTTGCCAGATGTAAATGCCTTCTTGGAGGCTTATTGCCTTCTGTCTGCTAACCTAGGCTTAGTTGTGAAAGCTTCTAGACTCTGTACAATCTCATCTAGGCCTAGAATGTGCTCAGTCTCAGAGGCTTACTGCTGATCGCCCTCACACTTTCTAGTTCTTTCCGAACTCTAGCTGGCTGTTCAAGTCAGCTGTACTGGCTCAAAATTCCTCTCCAAAATGACTGATTCAAATTGGCGTCTCTCAACTTCTGAATTGCTCTGCTTGGTATCATACTAACTTGGGCAATTTGTTCTAATCTGGCTTCTTTTCATTCTCTGGCTCATTCTGCTTCACCTGTGTCTAGCATGTTCTCTCTCTGCAACCTGTCTCTGTACAACTGTCCTGGTAAAACTTCTCTGTCTCTCTGTCTCTCTCTCTCTGTCTGTCTCTCTCTCCCTCCCTTTCCCCGTGTGCGCGTGCGCGTGTGCGCGTGCGCGCGCGCACTCGCGGGCGTGGGCATGCACTCTCTTAAATCCTACCCCTCTCTTCTCAGTTCACATTAGAGTTTGGTGAATCATATATCTGTCACTTTGTCTAATTCTCAGTTAGATGTCAAACATGGCTGTGTCCTTCTACAAACTAACCTTACTTACATTGTTTGGGATTAAAGGTGTATATTACGGAGAGTCAATATTGCAGCCAGATGTTACTGTAATCCAGGGTGTGTCTGCATTCCAACCTAATCACATAGATCTAGAAGGTCTCTGGATGTGATCCCTTGCCAGAGCAGCCATGTTGCTGGATTAAAATCCCTCTCCATTTTGTGCTTTTTCTTTAAATGAATTTTAGTTCCTGACACACCAACCCTCACAGTGCTATCCTTAATGTATTGTAGACCATTGCAGCAAGCATGGTAGTCATTCCTCCAAGACCACATCTCTTAGATAACTGGGCCAGGAGTAGATGGATGTCTATTGTAAGGCCCACTGTAGGATTTGATCGCTGTTGATACTTTTTAGTGTTCTCTGGCATCTACAACGAGAATGGGTTAAACAGTTCTGTGGTAGCTAGCCTGTTCTGGAAGCATCTTGAAATGTCTGTCAAATGGCTCTGTGGTTTGTTTACTGAAGATGTAAAGGAATTGTGTCACATAAGAAGGGTCCTTAACTCCCTGTGATTGTAACGGGGATGGCTCCACAGACTTGCGTGTGTGAAAGCTTGGTCCATAGGGAGTGGTACTATGAGGAAGCATGGCCTTGTTGGAGTAGATTTAGCCTTGTTGGGAGAAGTGTGTCACTGGAAGAGATGGGCTTTGAGGCCCCAATATGCTTAAGCTAAGCCTAGTGTGGTTGTCTCCTAATGCTCGTGGATCAAGATGTAGAACTCTCAGCTCCTTCTCCAGCACCATGTCTGCCTGCACACTGCCATGTTTTCTGACATGACAATAATGGACTAAGCCTCTGAAACTATAAGCCAGGCCCCAACTAAATATTTCCCCTTATAAGTGTTGCCTTGGTTATGCTGTCTTTGCACAGCAATAGAAATCCTAACTATAATACTACCCCAAACAAATAACAAAGATGCTTAGATCACAGAGCATGCAGAGATATGTTAAAAATATCAACCATGTTCTTTTCAGAGTTGATGAACTCATGTATGGAGATAACTGCCTATGTTCCCCAAGTGTTCTCTATGTCAACACTGTTGGTACCAGGAGGAGGAGGGTTCCATTGCTGTCTCACACTCCATCTATGTGTGTCACTAATACAGGGGGAAAGATAACAAATTGTCTTGACTTGAGAAAGCAAGTCTGGAAGCTGATGGGCATTAACCAAAAGGATCTTTAAGTTCTTCTCTTAACAAGAGTGAAATGTACCTTCTAAAAATGTTTTATATTTGTATTATCACAAAATATAAGGAGACTAGGTGTTTCTTAGTGACTATCCAAGAGATTGAGGTTGCTGAAGACACTGGCTTCGGAACACTCATGCTTAGTAATTTTGTCAGCGTCCTAAAGCCTAATATGCCAAGTAACCTCGGAGAAGAGCTTTTGAAAACCTCTCCAAAGCTTTGCCCATTCCCTCCAACAAGCAGCTGATTCTTTTCCGGTATTAAGAAACTGTGTTTCCTGTTTGTAGTGCAATAGGAAAGGAAAGAATTGTCAGAGAAAATGCAGTGACCCCAGCGTGCAGCCCAGCCCAAATAAACACTTCTATTTCCTTTCCTTTTCTAAAACAAACACAACTTAACCAAAAGTTTATCTTTTCTTCTTTTGGAATTCTATTTTGGTGCTCACAACACAGAAGAAATGAAATGTGAAGGAACAAGCCGGCCTCAGTAGAGGAAACATAAGGCATTTATTACAAACGGATTCCAGATAATTAGTGGAAGAGATCATGAAATGTTCAGAGGGAAAAAAGAGCTGCATTTCAAGCAGGAGGGGGTCTGAACCATTAGTGGGTAATCTGCACGGGTTTTGTTAATCCCCCGAGGCTCCCTTTACAGGTGGTTCATATTTCTAAGCAGTGAAGTATGCGAGATGGATGGAAAATTTCTCTTTAACATTTTCCACTACCCAGTCTTAGCATGAAAAACCCCACAGCAGACCTGGCAGCTGGTTTATTATAACATCTAATTTACAGACATATCATCATTTGTTTAGTCCCACCCCTTGGTAAGCACCATAGAATTTCTTTTGTGCAATTCCTTGGTATATTTTTTTCCTAAAGAGTTTACAACTACTTTATAATAATATGTACTCGGAAGCTTCATTTGGGTTTAGGAGAATTAACACAGTTGAGTCAACATTTATGTATATTATATTGGAAAAGACAATTTCATATTTTAATTGTTTTTTTATTAAATATTTTTAGACAGACATTTATATTATTATACATATATGCAAATAAACTACCTACAGCAAGAAGAACCATGAAACAGTCAGGAATTATATATATGTTACATTCATAGCGTTTTGGTTATTTGTATTTGGCAGCCTTGAAGAAAACATCTTTCCAACTTGGTGAGTCTAAAGTTCTGAATGTAAATCAATATCTATCATATCTCAATGTTATCAACTTAAAACAATTTCATATTTAACGGAAAAGGTTACATATATTTCGCCTATGAAGCAGGTGTATTTGTGCAGACTGAAATCCTAGGCCTGAAACTTGAACGGCTGATGCTAAGGTAGCAGTCAGTCTAAACCACACACTGAGACCCCATCTTAAAAAGATTTTATGAACTTGCTCTTATCTCTGTCAGTCATGGAAATAGACTGTATTAGACATGTATTAGAAAAAATTTGGCCTCCTTTTCATAGCATCTGACTCTAGAATTCTTAGACTTTGAAGTAAAATGCTTTTCATTCATTCATTCATTCATTTAGATAAATATTGTAAAAAGAAGATATAATGGCCAGTGTAAAAATATACATAAATCAAACGCCAACAAAAATTAAAGTATAAATGGTGTTTTTCTCACTTGTGAACAGAAGAAAAGTATATTTCACTAGCAATGTCATTGTTCATATTTAAATTACATTTGTATATATTTTCCTTCTCCAAACCACTAATAAGCTGTGGATTTACTAGTGAAGTTGGTTTTAAACACCAGGCTCTTTTTTCACCTGCAATTTCTTTTTGCCAAAAGCCTCACCTCTTTCCTTTGAGCTTAACTTAATCTAAAATATTTTCTCTCTTATGAATTTATCAAAAGCTGTTTCTCCAGTTTCTAAGTATATTTGTATCTGTATCTCCACTTAGTTCTCTAAATATCCCTGATGTGCAGCCCAACCTGAGGGCAGAGGAAAATCAACCTCAAGAAAGTGGGATGTGCAAACACTTAAAGAAAAGAAAATATTAAAATGACCGTGTGTGCGCGCGCGCGTGTGTGCGCATGCGTGCATGCGTTTGTGCGTGCATGTTTGTGTGTGCGTGCGTGTGTGTGTGTGTGTGTGTGTGTGTGTGTGTGTGTGTGTGTGTGTGTGTGTTGGTCATATCAATTTAAAGTTTTTAAGCCTTTCATTATAAATGTGAGAGATGATAATGAGATCCTGCCGGTGTTCTCGGTAACCTGAACTAACTGGCCTGTCATGCCGGGTTCAGTCTCTTGCCCTGGAAAGCCCATTCTCTGCGTACACAGCAGAGTCTCAGGGCTGTGTCGTAAATGGTCATACCTCCTCCCTCTGCCATGTAGACTGCGGTTGCCTCTCCTTTATTTCTAACACAAAGGCCGAACTGCACGGCCAGACACGGGATTTTGTATTGTCTTTATTGGACTCTCCTGCTTTCTCTGAAACTTTGTTTTCTGCACTCTTAGCTTTTTGTCTGTATGCAAGGCCCAGGTGCTAGCCAGTCTCAAAAACATCCTGGCAATTCACCGAGTCCTATAAGAATAACTACCACTGTGTGAAGTACTTTATGCACATAATTTATTTGAACACCAGCTTTTCTTTGAAGTAAATATTATCCTCATCTTTAACATAGAAACGAGGGAAGTGTAGAACTTACAAAAAGTGATGTTGATCACATGTGTCCTGTGGGTAGGGCTCAAGTTTTAAGGCCAGGATATATGATCTAGTCATTCAAACTTTCCTCTTCCGGTCACTCACATGTTTAGCATACCTGAATTATGTGGCAACATATAGCTTACTTATCTAGCTTGAGTATTGAGTTTTATTTTGATGCCCTCAGTACACATTAGGTTTTAAGTCATCTAATTAGCTACAGAATCATATCCGCAAGTAACATTAAATGGACTTAACAGGCTAGAATTAGAAATCTATCTCTCTGTCTGGATATACATATGTATATGAATATATATATATATATACATACATATACATATGGCATATAATAACAATTGATGAAAAAAGCAGCCGTGGATTTGAAGGAGAGAAAGGAATGGTACATGGGAGGGCTTGGAGGAAGAAAAGAGAAAGAAAAAATTGTTCTAATTATAATACAATTTCAAAAATAAACAACAACAGAAAAGCCAGGAGTGGTGACACACACCTGTAATCCCAGCACTTGGGAGGCAGACACAGGTAGGTTTCTATGAGTTTGAGGCCAGCCTGGTCTACAAAGTGATTCCAGGACAGCTAAGGCTACACAGAGAAACCCTATCTTGAAAAACCAACCAACCAACAAACAAACAAAAATACAACAAAACAAAAGAAAAACATTCTTTGTTTTACAATTATAATCCTGTACTACTATACACATTGTTTTTAGTAAGTTATGTGAATTCTTTGCATTCAGACTATTTTCTTTTTTTTAATTTTTAATTTTTTTTATTAATTTATTCTTGTTACATCTCAATGTTTATCCCATCCCTTGTATCCTCCCATTCTTCCCTCCCTCCCCCCATTTTCCCATTATTCCCCTCCCCTATGACTGTTCCTGAGGGGGATTACCTCTCCCTATATATGCTCATAGGGTATCAAGTCTCTTCTTGGCAACCTGCTGTCCTTCCTCTGAGTGCCACCAGGTCTCCCCCTCCAGGGGACATAGTCAAATGTGAGGCACCAGAGTACGTGAGAAAGTCATATCCCACTCTCCACTCAACTGTGGAGAATGTTCTGACCGTTGGCTAGATCTGGGTAGGGGCTTAAAGTTTACCGCCTGTATTGTCCTTGGCTGGTGCCTTAGTTTGAGCGAGACCCCTGGGCCCAAATCTGCCTATCATAATGTTCTACTTGTAGGTTTCTAGGACCCTCTGTATCCTTCTACTTTGCTATTATCTCCCATGCTTCTCTCATTTAGAGTCCCAATAGAATGTCCTCCCCTCTGCTACCTCAGAAAACTGGGAATAGGGCTTCCACTCCTTAGAATATACCCAGAAGATGCTCCAGCACACAACAAGAAAATTTGCTCAACCATGTTCATAGCAGCCTTATTCATAATAGCCAGAACATGGAAACAGCCTAAGTGTCCCTCAGTAGAAGAATGGATGAGGAAACTGTGGTATATATATACTATGAAATACTACTCAGCTATTAAAAACAAGGAATTCCCGAAATTTGTGGATAAATGGATTGAGCTAGAAATGATCATAATGAGTGAGTTCACCCAGAAGCAGAAAGACTCAAATGGTATATACTCACTTATATCTGCATACTAGCCCAGGGGGCATGTCCCACAAAAGCCTTCACTTACCAGACTATTTTCTAAGTCCAAAAAAAAAGAAAAGAAAAAAAGAAAAGAAAACTTAGCCCCTAGAAGTATGATTTACTTTATTTAATGAATACAGAGATAAATTAACACATATTTACTTAGTTAATGAAAGCTACATATCCTTCCATTGAAATTGAATTTGTTCTAGAAGTCAGAGAAGACCTGGATGGAATAATGATGGGTAATTTCAATTCTTTTTCTCTTTTTTGATTATTTGCTTAGAGTAGTTTATTTTTTCTTAGTAAAAAAGAAAAGTTTACTATGAGTTATTTAGATTATTTATAAATTTCCAATTCTTAAAGAAAAATAAATCTTTACACATATAAAATAATATCTGAAATTAAGAGGCACTCTATTTATTTTTCTTTAAGTATGTATTTTAAGTGAGATGTAGAAGGTGCTAAAAAAAGTTTAATAAAGTGCTTAGATTTCTCCTATAGTGCGTAAACACAATGCAATAGGAGAGTTATATGTTTTTATTCTTCTATGAGGCTTTCTAGTCAGGAGTGAAGAGAAAGTGGGGCTGTGAATTGGTAGACATGGCTGGTGAAGGTACAAACTTAAAATTATGATGTGAGCTGTTTCAACAATGGCCCTGTTTCATCTTGCCCACTGCGGGTGATTTTTAGGATAAATAGTTTCTGGCTTAAAATGTACACAGAACTATAGATCAAAGTCAGTCCTTTGAACAGCGTCCAGAAACACCCTGGTAGCCAGTGAGAGCCGTCGTACACAGACTTTAATGTGATCCATCTGCCCAAGACCCCTCAACACACCGACTGCTGCTGCATCCCATAGTAGCTGAAATGGCTTTGTGGCCTCACCGTGCTCTTGCATGGATCCTATTAGTGTCACGCTCTGGAAAATGCACAGACTGGGGAAGAAACAATCCTGAGGAAAAGGGGGACTTGTAACATCTATGTAAATTGTTGGGTAAATGATATTGTCCATTCCTCTTACTGTGTTCAGTTGCAGGAACATAGGATTTAATGCTAAGTAGCTGTGACATATGGTAGATGTGTACCTGTAACTGAAAATCTGTCTTCTTCTCTTGACCCAACATTTTGATTTTCGGTTTTACAGGTGGAAAATATATTAGAGTGGTGTCTGCATCCTTATGTGAGTCTTTAAGTCTATCTTACTTTCCCTCTTCTCCTCAGATATGCTTGTTTAGCCAGCTGACTTTTATATTATATTTTTATATATATTATATATTTTTATAATATACATTATGTTATATTTATAAAAGTATTTTTATAATATATATTATACTTTATTTATAAAAATATTTTTATAATATATGGTATGTGGGTGAGTGTTATGTATATGTGTGTTATGTATTTGTGTGCATTCTGTATGCGTAGGTGATGTGTATGTGTGTTATGTATGTATGTGCTATATATTTGTGAGTGTATTGAGTATAGGTGTATGTTATATATTCATGTGTGTTGTGTATATGTGTGTGTTATGTGTATGTATGTTATATATGTGTATTATGTATATGTATGTGTTGATGCCTCTACCCTACCTACATCCTGCTCTTCCTTGTACTCCCTTATTGCCTTGAGACAGGGTTTCTCCTTGAACTTGGAGCTCCTTGTTTTGGCCACACTGTCTGGCCAGCAACCCTTGGGAATCCTCCTGCCTCCACCCCCAGAGCTCAAGTTTCATCCCTGCACTGCTGCTCCCACACCTTTTATGTGAAGATGAGGTCCTTGAACTCCTGTCTTCTTGCAGGTACCACAAGCAGTCTACCCGTGAGCCATCTCCACAGGCTCTAAATATAACATTTAAATGTTGATGTCTAAAGATTCAAAGAGTGAAAAATAAAAATAAAAACCAAAACTGTCTCTAAGCCTGGGTATATTAGCATTTTCCAGAAAATTCAGAATCAGAAATTCTACAATTGACTACTCTAGGTGTGGTAAATTTAATCAAGCATTGTGACTCCTTAAAATGTTGACAGTGCCCTTGTTTTACCACCTTCTTTAATGTGGTTTGGTTTGTACCCTCACTTCCTTTAGAATCTTCAGAGATTCAATCTATGAAAAAAATCTCCTGTTGATCTCTGCTTTTCCAGTTATCCAGGAGCCCTGACTGTCTCCTGTCTATGCTTCCCTTTCCCAAAGAGAGTCTAGCACCGTGTGGCCAACGAAGAATTGAGTTTTCTTTTACAATTCTCACAACCTTCACCTTCCACAAGGTAAGGACTCCCAGTATGAAAGACCATCTGTACACTTTGGTCATTGATCTTGATGACTGCCTGGCACATCGATTACATGACCTCCTGATTTACCTTGGCAAAGGTTGACTGACCACCAAGATGTCACAGCAGTGGCTGAAGTTCTAGGGTTGCTTCTGGGACCAGCATCTGCTTGTTAATCACACTGTTGGTTGTTTCCATTTTTTACTTACACAAGTGCTAAGAAAGAGAGTCATATTGTCACTTGGAGAGAGAGAGAGAGAGAGAGAGAGAGAGAGAGAGAGAGAGAGAGAGAGAGAGAGAGAGAGAGAAAGGGGGGAGGGAAAATTGAGTAAGATGTGCTGTGTGGTGCCTCATGCCTATTATCTGGGGATTTGGGAAGCTGAGACAAAAAAGCTTGTTATAAGTTACACAGTGAGTTCTAGGCCAGCCCAGCCTACAGAGAGGGACTCCATCTCAAACAAAAAAACCCAACCCCAACAAACAAACAAAATAAATCAGGGCCAGTGAGATGGCTCAGAGGGTAAAGGTGCTTTGCTTTGTAAACCTGACTACTTGAGTCCAGTCCTAGAGACCCATGGTGGAAAGAGTGGGCTGAGTCACAGAAGCTGTCCTCTGACCTCCCTTAGAATGTGTTTGTCACACACACACACACACACACACACACACACACACACACACACACAGAGAGAGAGAGAGAGAGAGAGAGAGAGAGAGAGAGAGAGAGAGAGAGAGAGAGAGAGAGAGAGAGAATAATGAGTAAAATAAGAATGATAGCAAAACTGAAAAAGACAACAGCAACAAAACAGCCAAACAAGAGAGAGAAAATTGAGAAGTGCAAATATCACGTATTTTTCATGGAGCTGTGCAACCATAATATGATGTTGAAAAGGGGATTCCCGGTCTTATTCTCAAGTGGCCTTTATCAGCGGAGATCCGGTGCACCCAGGACGGTACAGTCATAAACCCCAGTGGCTTTAGTTTACTTTCCAGGCACAACCCCACATGCTGACTTGGAAGTTTACTCTTACTCTTTGTTCTGCTTGGTATTCACTGCAGATCTCTTCCTGTTCACAAACCCGAACTGCTATTTAGTCTAATAAATCTTACAAAGTGCTTTTCCATTCTGTTACTGAAAAGGCCCAGGGCCTTCTAATTCAGAGCAAAGAGAGAAACAAGGCAGGCAGGTCTTCTGCCCCAAAAGTCCATGGTAGATTAATTCCATCTCCACATCAATATCAGGCAGGCTTCAGGCCTTAACGTCAACACTTAATAAATGGGACCTCATGAGGCTGAGAAGCTTCTGCAAGGCACGTGACACTGTCAAGAGAACAAAGCGACAGCCTACAGACTGGGAAAAGATCTTCACCAACCCTACATCTGACAACGGTCTAATATCCAAAATATATAAAGAACTCAAGAAATTAAACACCACCAAACCAAATAACCCAATAGAGAAATGGGGCTCAGAACTAAACAGAGAATTCTCAACAGAGGAATATCAAATGGCTGAGAAACACTTAAAGAAATGCTCGACCTCCTTAGTCATCAGAGAAATGCAAATCAAAACGACACTGAGATTCCATCTTACACCCATCAGAATGGCTAAGATCAATAACTCAACTGACACCACATGCTGGTGAGGATGTGGAGAAAGAGGAACACTCCTTCATTGCTGGTGGGAGTGCAAACTAGTACAACCACTTTGGAAATCTATCTGGCGCTTTCCCAGAAAACTGGGAATAGGGCTTCCTCAAGACCCAGCTACTCCACTCCTTGGAATATACCCAGAAGATGCACTACCACACAACTGGGACATATGCTCAACCATGTTCATAACTGCCTTATTCATAATAGCCAGAACATGGAAACAGCCTACGTGTCCCTTAGTAGAAGAATGGATAAAGAAACTGTGGTACATTTACACTATGGAATACTACTCAGCTATTAAAAACAAGGAATTCCCGAAATTTGTGGACAAATGGATTGAACTAGAAATTATCATAATGAGTGAGTTCACCCAGAAGCAAAAAGAGTTAAATGGTATATACTCACTTATATCGAGACACTAGTCCAAGGGGTACGTCCCCATGAAAAACTTTACCTACCAGGAGAGTGGGTCAGAGCAAAGGACATCCTATTGAGACTTTAGGTGTGAGAAGCCTGGGAGAATGAGGAAATAGAAGGATCCAGAGGGTCCTGGAAAACTACAGGCAGGTCTGGGCCCTGGGGTCCTCCTCAAACTAAGGCACCAGCCAAGGAAAATACAGGCAGTAAACTTCGAACCCCTACCCAGACTAGCCGATGGACAGGACATTCTCCACCATTAAGTGGAGAAGGAGATCTGACTCACACACAAACTCTGGTGCCCCATATTTGACCATGTCCCTTGGATGGGGATGCCTGGTGGCACTCAGAGGAAGGATAATAGGTCACCAAAAAGAGACTAGATACCCTATGAGCATATACAGGGGAAGGAGGTCCCCCTCAGTCACAGACATAGGGGAGGGGAATAGGGGGGAAGCGGGAGGGAGGGAGGAATGGAAGGATACAAGGGATGGGCTAACAACTGAGATGTAATATGAATAAATTAATAAAAAAGTATATCAGGCAGGCTTGAAGATTTCAGAAGTGAGGTGAGAGGTCAGAAGGGAGATTAATTATTATCCTTTTCATTCTGTCCAGGATGTCATATGAGGTCAAAGTCAAAGGAATAGTGAACTCGAATAGAATTTAAATCTAGGGTTTTATTTATGAAATATAAAAGATAAAAGTCCTGTTTAAAGACACACACCTCTAGCTGGTAGTTAACTCAGAAATCCAGCCTAATAGATGGAAAAATTCCTCTCTGAGGTAGGTGTGGCTATCTCAATAATGGTCCCCCCCACACCAGAATACTTTAACACTGGGGTAGTAGAGAGAAGGATGCTAATGGAAAAGGGCGCTCACTGCTTGCTCCTGATCACTACATGAATAATCAGACAAGGCATTGATGCAATAACCTATAGTTCCTCATTTTGTGGGGTTGGACCTATTACATGTTTGAACATTTTTATTTAATGCACATCTGGGCAACAAATAATGAAATCTAGGTCCCTCTGTCTGTACTCTGAGAGAAGACAGTAGCTCTCTTTTGTCATTGTCAGTGACAAACTGCCCTCTAAATATGATGAAACTCTCCTGCACCATGAGGCACGGCACACAATTGGTGTACTAAGTAAGAGAGATAGATCACTCTGCCTCAATTATAACCTTGCAGCATGGTAGCTGAAGAAATTTGTCCATGATTTGCAGCTAAGCTGCTCAGCAGAGGCCTTGTGTAAAAATTTAAAAAAATGAAGGAAAGGAGGAAGGAGGTTAGAAGATCTGAAAATTGGTGCTGTGCACCCAGGCTGCCACTGGCTTCCTGGACTAATATCCTTACTCTCCAGACTGTCCCTTCAGCATCTCCAGCTAAAGCTCTATCAGAAGACTGTATTGTAGCCCAATGGCCCAGCTTTTGAGCTTGGGACCCCTTCATTTCTCCCATCCTCATTTTTCTGAGTTCCTCCATGTTCATAAATTACAATTTTTATATTAAAAAACAAAACAAAACTGCTGAGATGATCAAATATCATATTACCCATAAAAATTACTGAGAATCCAAAAGACATTGACTACATGTCCCTGTTTTATTATTGGAAGCTTCAGGCGATTGGTTCAATGCATTTGGCAAACGTACCTGGAGGATATTTCTGCTGAGTCCTCAGGAGAACGCAGCCATATTGCTTTTCTATGATTTGTGACCTAGGAGACTTAGAAGCATTGCATAAAACAAAGAAGAATTCTCCACTCTAGCTGACAGGCCTACAGGGAAGAAGAGAAAGGCATGCCTCCTACACTGCAGCCAGTAGACCTGACAAAGAAACCAGTGCTATGTTAGATTTATGTCCTATCATAACTACATTAAGGTGAACGGACCAGAAGTTTTTAATATGAAATGTTTATGCCTTTGAAATGCTTAATGATCTTTCCTTCATAACATAGAAAGGATATCACAAAAAATAACAAACTGTCTAGAAGGAAATGTGTGAAATATGTCTTGCGAGTGCACAGCTCACAAGGCTTCCTGTCATTCATCCAAATGTTTCTTTACTGAGGAGAAATAAATGACTAGATTACGTTCATAGCTTCCTGACTCATGGACGCTTTGTTCTTTAATGTTACAGACTGAAATTCAGGGACAATAAGATAGAACGCCAGGTGTCCTCAGAGTTTCCAGAAAGAGGACATTTTAAACACCCTTCCCACAGTCTTACACTCGGTGATTTGAATAGCGGAAATTGTTGTTTGACGAATAGAATGAACTAGGTTTGGCACTTTCCTTCTTTATTAAGCTAAGTTATTCAGAGATCCGAAGAACTGCATCCTACAGCAATACTCAACAACAACAACAACAACAAAAAAAAAATTGAAAATTCAGTTCTCTCACTAAGGTCACATCCCTGGTGGAGTTACCTGTGGCCACTACCCATTGGAAGAATTATTTTGTACTGAAAATATCTTAGACCTTGAAAGAACACTTAAAGGACCATATGTCAACACCTTAGAAACTATCTTGTCCTTTTGCTTGTGAGCCTAGCCTTTTGTGGCTGAGCCATCTCTCCAGCCCCCACCTTGTACTTTTAAATGTACCCTTTCTTTTTCTCCTGTCACCCCATCGCCACTTTCCTTTTCCTCCAACTCTTGGTTCTGGGTTTGCATTCTTGAGATAGTAATGGTACCTAGGCTTTTCCCCACCCATTTATGTTTCGGCCCTCACTATCCTGGAAAGAGACTAGTCCTTAGCTTTTTACAACTGAGCATTGTAAGGCATTCCCTCATTTGTAGAAGAGTTTCAGGAAGTTTGAGAGTGAAAGAGAAGAATTTTAGCCCTTAAAATGACCCTGCTTTTTGATTGCAGACATACCAGGAGGTCCTACTAGGGCTAGAGATAGTATATGTTTGCTGTTGGAATGCACCTGCTCTGGCTTGGTCACTTAGGACAACTTTAAAGGGAATTCTTCTAGTGTAGAAAATCCATTAAAACTAAAGAATAATTCTATTTATACTGTATTTGTATTTTAAATGTTTGCTCCTCTTTCTAGTATGAATACACATAGTATTGAGTTTAGGCTAGCTCCTACTCAGGCTGCCTGCACCTTCTGCAGTCTCTTTCCCTCCTCTTGGTTGATTTTGTAATTCTTATTACCATAGGGAAGGGAAGGCCTCTCCTGAGAGTCTGCCTGTGAACCTGTAATTCTCTCTTTCCCCAGAGAAGTTTCCCAACCCCGGACTACCTGTGATCCTATATAACCCTAAATTTGAGACCATATACATAGGATGTGAGTAATGGTTGAAACAGGTCTCCTACCCAAAAAGCTCCCAGAGGACTGGCTCAACCAATGTCGTCACCAGACCTGTGGAATCAACATATCCATGGGACTTGAAAGAGAGACTTAAATCCTTTGTTTCCATCGTAGAACCCACCCCCTCTGAATAAGACTCTCTGGGGATGATACCTAGGCATATTTTATTTTAAAGAAAATCCTAGGGTAAGGCTGGAACACATTCATGTTTGACAACTGTGATCAGAGAGGTGAAACACTGTATTTGGCAAAGGAACTGCAGTGATGCCACCACTTATAATTCAAATTGCTTCAAAAAGCTTTTAGATGGCTCTTCATGCTTTCAGATACTTATATCCTTAGAGACTTCAGATAAACAACCTATAAATAGAATAACTGACACTGGGGTCAAAGGTAGGAAGAAACATAACATAATGTGATTAAAAATTTTAAGACATGCTGATGCATCTAAGTATATTCAAGATTTAAAAAATGATATATAAAGTATTGGCTCAATATCAATAATAATTTTCCCCACTCATGCTGAATGACACTGAAGGCTATGTAAGTAAAGAAACCTCAAGGAAAAGTTTATTTCTTGTGTAATAACTGAAAATGTCCTTGTAGCCTCATCTTTGCTAGAGGCCAGAGATGCTCAGAAATGGTTAAGCCAAAATGACTCTGGCTCCTTCATGGTCAGAGTGCAGAGAAGCCAAGAGGAACATCTGGGGTTTTCTTTGTTTTTGCTTTTGCTTTAAAAACATCCCTTAAGGAAGTATCCTTTGTCCTGACACCATACTAAGCTCCTCATTGTTCCCCATCCCCCTCTCCATCTAGAAAAGTCTTACTACCTACACAGTGCAGTCTCACTTTATGTATTTCCCCTGCTATATATATGGGTGCTCTCTCTCTCTCTCTCTCTCTCTCTCTCTCTCTCTCTCTCTCTCTCTCTCTCTCTGTCTGTCCGTCCGTCCGTCCATCCGTTCGTCCGTCTGCCTGTCTGTCTGTCTCTGTCTCTCTCTGTCTCTCCTCCTCCTCGTTCTCCCTCTCCTCCCCCCTTTTTCTCTATTAATCTTTCACCTAAGAAAATATAATAAAGTTCTTTCTAAAACTCACCCTCTGTGGTCCATGAATTTCATTTTCTTTGAATTTTCAAGACAAGAACTGGAATCCGCTGTAGCTCTGGTAGCTAAGTTTTTGCTAACCCAGCTTCCCAAGGAAAGTTCAGTTATTCTCAAAGACACACACAATATTCTCATATCATTGCTTTCCTTCCTCCCTATCACTCCTTCTTTTTCAACTTTTATTCCATCTTTCCTTCCTTTCCATGCTCCTTTTAAATGAATACTGAGTGCTCCAGGTAATTAATTCGTACTTTACTTCATCAAACATTGTATTGGTGGGGGAAGGTGCTTTATTCAGCCCTCAAAGACCATCCATTCACCACTGCCTTTACTAATTTTTATGCATATGCGTCTAAGTGGACAAGAAACATTTGGATTAAAATCTCCTCTAATATTTTCACAAAAATGGTTCTTTTTAATTATGAAAAAAGTCTTTATAAAAATGATATTCAGACGGAGGGGTTGGATTCCATTTTTTTTTCCTCCAGTTATATCGTTTTAAGGGTTTTGTTTTGTTTTGCTTGTTTTTATTAACTTTACATCCCAATCACAGCCCCCTTTCCTCCTCCCTTCCAGGTCTCCCCACCCCCTTCTTCCCCCACTTCCTTTTTTTCTATTCACCAGAAAAGGCGACACCTCGCCAACTCATCCCAGCACATCAAGTCTCATCGAAACAGAGCACATCCTCTCCCACTGAGGCCAAGCAGAGGACCCACATGAAAGAACAAGCTGCCCATGGGCTATATCTGTGTAGGGAGCCTAAGTCCAGTCATGCATGGTCCTTGGTTGGTGCTTCAGTCTCTGTAAGCCCCACTGAGTCCAGGTTAGTTGGTTCTTTTGGTCTTCTTGTGGAGTTCCTCTTCCCTCCGTGTTCTTCTAGACTTATCCCCACTCTTCCACAAGGCTTCCCATGCTCTGTCTTTGGCTGTGAGTCTCAGCATCAGTTTCTATCCATTGCTGGGTGGAGCCTTTCAGAGGTAGATGTCCCATTTCTAAGCACTGATAAATTTATATGAAATACGTATTGACTATCAGTTTCAAAACTAAAACTAAATAAAATATGAATACTGCAAACTCCTGTGTTTAGTTTGTGACATGCCGAATAGCTGCTTTATGTCTTAAAATTCCACCTTTATGGCCGGCTAGAAAGAACCAGACAGAACAGAAAGAGTAAGTGAACACCAGAATAATTTTATCTGTATGTATCTAAATTAAGTACAGTAACTTGATATGCAAAGCTTTACTTATGTTCTGCTTCCTTTCAGGAAGACATAATAGAAAGAATATGTGGTATGGAGTTTAATGCTCCGATATTTGATTAATGCTCATGCTGTTTATTGGCTTCTGAGCAGATTGTTTTACCTTGGTTATGACCAGTTTTCTCATAAGCGATACAAATGGTTAAAATATGATAAAGATTGAATTTTTAAAAATAATATTAAAATTCACTCTGACACAGTGCTATGAAAAAGAAAGGGGGGTAATATGGTGGATGGAGGAAGAGGATTAAACTAGGAAGGATTTGGGCAGATGTGGAAGAGCACGGGAGCGGGGGAGATAACTAACCGCACTAAGCAAGTCTGGAAAAAAGACATGGAAATCTACTATTTTGGAGGCTTCTGTAGACATGTGTCTCTTGGGATGTAATAGTTTGGTGTTAGACTCAGTCTATGCTGTGAAATGAGAATACGAAGTTGGGAAGAGGTAGGGTGGTAGCTCCTGGGAGTAGGTGGAGGTGCTGATTTGACCAAAATGCATCACATATTTGTATGAAGTCTCAAAAAGTGAAAAGAAGAAGAATGAGATATAATGTTATATATGCATTAAAGTGAAATGTCATGATGAAACTAGTATGTGGATACTAATTAAATTATCAAGAATATATCTGTATAGGTACTTTTACATCATTCATTAATCTGCAAGCAAGAAAATTCAGTAAGGGCCTTCTACAAACATTCCTTTGGGCATGGGAATGGAATTATGAGAAATAAAGGGAATTTTTGCTTTTTACTCCATGTAGGTGGGTATGCTCAATTTTTAATTATACTCATGATTAGTTTTCATTTACCACTTTGCAAAACATATGTAAATCACTGGCAATAAATATAGTGAATAAGAAAACATTGTTCTGTCCCCTGAATAGAAGAGCAGATACAGATTTGTCTGAAACCTGGGAGATATATGTGGAAATATGGTACCCTCAAAGTACTAATAATAAATACGTCTATGTTGATGTTTATTTGACTCAAAGATAGTAATAAAGAATGAATATTCTGTTTTTAAAGTTGAGACATGAAAAGGGTAATCATGCTCCAATTTACAGATCCAGAAAGGCTATGTAACAAGGAGGACTTGTGAGGGTGGAGGCAAGGACCTTCAAAGGGGAAACTGAATAAATTCCATGAGTAGACTGGGGACAAGTGGGGCTGGAAACAGGAGGGATCAAGTGTGTGTCGGGAGACGAAGGGAGAGAATAATAATGGGAGAGATGGCTGGAACTGGGAATTGAGTTAAAAACCTAGTGCAATGGAAACTCCCAGGAATCTACAAGGGTTACCCTACTAAGACTCCTAGTGATGGGGGACATGAGTCTGAACTGGCCATCCTCTATAAACAGGCAAGGACTCAAGTGGAGGAACTGGGACACTAACCCAGCCACAAAATCTCTGACCTCTGTCCAGGTTGTCATGGCTGCAGGATGTGCTAGGGCCAGATCCTGGCATAATCATCATCAGAGAGACAAGAAATACTTCATTCGACAACAGATGGGAGCAGATTCAGAATCCCACAGGCAAATATCAGGCAGAGCTTGGGGAGTCCTGTGGAGGTGGGGAGTAAGAACTGGAGGAGCCAGGGGCATCAAGGACACCACAAGAACATGGTCCACAGAATCAGCTTACCAGGACTCATGTGGGCTGACATAAATGAAGGCCCTCCGCATATATGTTATGGTTGTGTAGCTTAGTGTTCTTATGGCATTCCTCACAGTGGGCGGTGGGGCTGTCTCTGACACTGGTGCACGCCTTTGGTACCCTTTCCCTTCTACTGGGTTGCATGGTCTGGCCTTGCTGTGAGACTAGTTTCCTGGTCTCATTGTAGCTTGTTACACTGTAGTTGGTTGATGTCCCCAGAAGGCCTGTTCTTTTCTGAGGGGAGGGAGAGGAGAGATGGACTGGGGGAAAGGAAAGGTGGGGAAGGAGAGACTGGAGGAAGAGGACAGAGGGGAAACTGCAATAGGGATGTAAGATATGAGAGAAGGATAACTAAAAAAGAAAAGGAAATAATTCAGACTTGGGGGAATGAAGTTCCCACAAATTTGCCCCTCTAAATAAGCAAAATATTTTTTTCTAGAATACATATGTCACCATTCTTGATCATCCCATGAAAGACACAGAATGGCTTGTTAGAACATTGCTTTCCCAGATGGTTTATACTTTAAATCATTGCATATATAGAAAATAAAATGTTCAATTTTAAGAATGTACAAAACAGTAAACTCAGTTCTAAGTAAAATTAGCAAATCATACTGACATCGAATGCTCCATTAAACTGAGTTAAGGAGGTGTTTGCAGTCACATGAGACGGATTTTCATTATTCATTATTGGTGAGCAGTTCTCATTTTGAAAATGCTTCTTACGGTTTAATTGACTCAAGTGTTGCTTGAAAAGTGAAAATATACCAAGTCTCTAATCCCGTTTCAGATCTTTAGTTTACCATGAGATTTTTATGGCCCTGCCTGCTTACCGTGGATTGTATGACCTCTCCGTTTCTCCTCTACCCTCTCTACCACTGCAGTTTCTGTTACCCTTGAGAGAGCCCTCTGAGAAACTCTTTGAGCGTCCTCTTAATTTAGCATAGAATCTTTCCGTGCACTGACTCCTCAAGTCATCTACAAATTGTATTTTTTTCTGGTTTCTTTAAGTATACTGCCCTGTGAGCCCTGTAGGTATGTGTATGTCTTACCCTGACATTGTCTGCTAGATCTAGAACCGAGCTTAACATAGTTCCCGCTGTATATAAAAGCAGACAGAGTTGAACATTCTAGCCAAGCTGGGACACATAGATCACATAACTTACAGAGCAAGAACCAGATTCAGTCTCAGATCTGACTGAGAAAGGAGGGCCTTTTTGCTATTAGAGTAATGTTACAATAGAAAGCAACATGTTTTGCCACATCTGTTTGTCCTGTATATACAATGTTAACATCTCTCCTGTACTCCTCCATTCTTATTTAATTTTAATACCTCAGAAAATATGTCTTCAATTTCATTTTCTTTAGTATTTATAATAGACATATGGCATGTATATATTTACAAAAGATCAATTGATAAGATATAAACCACAAAACAATATTTTTAAAAATGCTAAAATAGAGCAATATTGTATTTTAAATGTACATCCTATCATTTATGTTCTTCTTAACTGAGATATTTATAAGCATCCTAAAATACAGTGCCTACTATGCTAATGGGCCACTGTTCATAATAACACAGGAATTATTTTATTATAGCAAGAATAGGTTATACTTTGAAGGACTATGGCGCTCTGTAAAGCAAACTTCTGATTCTAACTGATTCCTGTTTATCATCAGATAATCAAATTGTAGTCATGTAGTCATCATGAAACAAAGTATGAATAAAATTTGTGGCTAATGGCTATAAATTCATTAAAAATATATAAATGGAACCTCATAATTTGATGTATGAAGAGTAAAATATTCCTTAATTAACCACATGTGAGAATAATTTTAAAAACAAAGCAAGGAGGGAGGAGGGACTAAAAAACACTTGATTCTCCTATCTCAATCAGTTTTGTGATTACCTACAGATGCTTAAAAAGTAAGGGGAAGAAACACATAGGTTCAGTCAGTGCTTGCTCTATGGTGCCCTTCAGTGCAGTGCTGGTGTTCCCAGGTGAAGTGCTGGCATTCCTGGGTGCAGTGCTGGCGCTTCCGAGGGCAGCGCTAATGCTCCCAGATGCAGTGCTAGCACTCTCTGGTGCAGTGTTGGTGCTCTGGGGTGCAGTGTTGGCACTCTGGGAGCTCTGCTGATACTCCCTGGTGCAGTGCTGGTGTTTCCAGGTGTCGTGCTGGTGTTCCTAGGCATTGCTGCCAGGCTGTGGGAGATGCACTGGCTGTGAGAATGAGGAGAACGTTGTCATGAATTGCTCAAGCTAAGAATGGCACCATTGCCTGCTGGTTAACAGACAAGAGAAATCCGAGTCCTTACAGACGTTTGTTTGTTTGTTTGTGTGTGTGTTTGTTTGTGTGTTTTTAGATCACATAGTTTACAGATTTCTTTGGTTTTATTGGCTTTTAGTTCCCCAAGATTATCAGGAAATACTGCAGTTGCCTTTGATGATATGTATTCAGTTTTGCAAATCATAGCACAAATGGATGGTAGAAAATTATATGAAATAAGCACTGGCTTTCTTAAGTCTCACAAAACCATTGTAATAGAAGATGATCTTTAAGATTAAAATACTATGATAGTGAAGCCCAGAAAGACATTGTGGAGTTTTGGATATAGTGATCAGTGAAAAGGGAAACTTTTTTGAGCAGAAAAGGGCAGGAACGGAATTCTGTTTTCTTAATGTTACTGAATTTTTCCTGGGATTCAAAGATTCCTTCTGAAAATTTAAGACTCAGTAAATATCAAACTATAACTTTCCAAATAAGTTTTTACTTTAAAAAGTCCTTAAATTTCGAAACTGAAATTAATCTTTGTTCAAATTATTTTCTTCTATATCAATAAAACACCATTTTTGCCAAGAGAACTTATATCCTTAAAGGAATTTGTGTAGCAGTAGGTAAACGGAAAAGAATGGGAGAAGAGGCCTAATTATTAATTTTAAAGCAATGCACAGTCTCACATTAATTAATGAACCCCAATGACAAAATGCAGTTAATGTACTCATTAATGTGATGCACTTTGTAAATAAATGGAAGAAAAAAAAACCTCACATAACTAACTTCCAAACTATGATTTTATTAAGTAAAAACTTTTCAAACTTTTCTACTCTAAATAGTTGATAAAGTGCTAAATAGCTAGGATAACTTGAAAAGTGTGTGTGTGTGTGTGTGTGTGTGTGTGTGTGTGTGTGTGTGTGTGTGTGTTGATCAATGGTTGTCTTGAATCTTTCATGAAGCCATCTTTACCTGAGATGATAAACTTTTAATACAGTGATGTGTATCCCACAAATGCAGAGATACGATACCAGAATGGCAACCTGCACAGTGTGATGATTTGAATAAGAATTGCTTCTATGGGCTCATACATTTCAATGTTTGTTTCTAAGTTGGTGGACAGGTATTGACCACTTCTATAAGAAAATATGGCAGTTTTAGGATATTCACATTTTATTTAGTTTTAGTTCTGACATTGATAAGCACTACATATTTCTTATAGATGTAGCACTGCTTGAAAATGATAACTTCCATCTGAAAACAATACTGATAAAATTTTTCTCATAAATTAAAAAAAATATATGTTTTTTGTAAAAAGATCACAGGAAAATTTAGTTCAAATATTTCTGGTTCAATACTTAATTTAGTCCAATATTTCTAAATAAGCAGATTGTGTGGGGGGTGTTTTTTGTTTGTTTGTTTGTTTGGGTTTGGTTCAGTTTGGTTTGGTTTCATATATTTATATCTTATATCTCAGAATGTTCCTGGGATTACTATGAAATATCATTCAGTATGTAGGTGTAAGTCTTGATTTTTAATCTCTGAGGATTATATAGTATTAACTTTCATTTAGAGCATAGTCCATTTTATGGGCAACAAATAATACAAATCAAAGGCTAGCTATGAGATGTTGGCTCAAAATACAATATAAAAAGAATACTGAAACAATATATCAGTGACAGAATACCTGTCTATGCCCACTGTCTATGAGAATGATCCAGAATAATTCCCAAATAAAATTAAATATGACAAAGTAGCTGAGCATGATACTACATACCTGTAATCTCAACACTCCGCGGACTTAGGTAAGAGAATTATGACGCTGAGGCCATTTCAGTAAATAATGAAAAATAAAGAAAATTAATGGAAAAGGTTGAAAATACCACACACAAGTTGTTACAACTATGAAAAGAAATTGCATCTTCAAAATACTACGGTAGTTTCATAGTATGTTTACTGGGAATCTTTACATTCTTGTCATGAAAATCACACTTAAAGCTTTCTTCCAGTATATAACACACAATTGCTAGATTATAAATAGAATTCAAGCAAGCATGATTCCTCAGATTATGTATCCCACCTGACTGGCAAAATACTCAGTGATAGGTGTGCCACTACTGAAATGGAGCCTTGGCGTAACCTCTAAACCTAGCCAACCTCTAAAATCCTACTTTGATATTTTGTTTTGTTTTGTTTTGTTTGAGACAGGGTTTCTCTGTATAGCCTACGTCTTCCTGGACTCGCTTTGTAGACCAGGTTGGCCTTGAATTCACAGAGATCTGCCTGCCTCTGCCTCCCAACTGCTAGGATTAAATAAAAATCCTACTTTGAAACCCTAAGATAGAGCAAGCATATTCTGATTACAATAGGTTGATAATGTTGAAACTAGTGTTTTCCAAAAATTTAGATGTACTTAGTATGTATGAATATCTTATCTATGTGTATATATGTACATATTTATGTATGCATGTATGTATGTACATTACATGCATGTCTGGTGCTCATGTATATCAGATTACCTGGAACTAGGGTTAAGAATCAAACATGGGTCCTCCGTAAGGCCAACGAGTGCTCTAAACCACTGAGTTAAGTCTCGGACCCATAGCTATCAGTGACTTTAATCTCTCTTGGATAGAGTCTCTACAAAAGTATTAAACTTTTAGTTGTATTAGTAATATATTCCCTTCAAAGTCAAAGGATACAACAAAGAAAATATACCTTTTCAACAATATCCAATCTGATCCTTTATTGATATGTATCATTTCAGTATTTCTGATACTCTCTCTTCACATGTATACAATTTTTTAAAAGTAAATTATCTAATGTAGTATACAGTCTGAATTTGCTTTTAAACATCCTTTTCCACAGCAGTACAGATGGGGCTGCTCATTCTTTTTCATTATACATAGTGTTTGACATATGTATAAGTGGCAGTTTCTTTAAGTACTCACACTGATGGAAATATTTCTTCTTCCCATGAGTTATAATGCTTGTCCATAAGAAGCAGCAAGTCTGGTCAGGGGTTAATGCACTTTGCATATAAAGTAAAGGAATAATAGAAAAGTAAAATAAAAACAGGAAATCAGATTAAATAATATTTTAAATAACATAAACTAAGTCTTCTACCCAAGTTATATGGGTCCATTATTTTAATTGCTACAAAGCTAATAAAAATAAAACGTTTAAATGTTCTGGGCCAGGGAGGAGTGGCTCAGGGCCCTCGAATTCACTAGTGCCTTTCAATGAGGAGCTTGTAAATGTGTCCCATGTGTTTTCTGCCTGAGGAGAACTGAAGATGGGCCCCTTTTTCAATTAACTCTGTAGGAATGGAAAAAATAACCCTTGCTAAGTGGCCTAGTTTTTATTTTTGCCATTAATCCAGTTAGAGCATTAAATTTAGGATTGTAAAAACATACGAAGTGGGGAGGGGAGGCACTGTGTGATTAAGCCCTATTGCAATAGTAGGCTTCCAGAGTTTCCATGACACAGTGACGCCCTCAGCACTTATGTCCAAGGGCAGCTGGGACGTCATCTACTTCCTCTGCTGCAGCTGTGTGCCAGGGATTTATCACAGTTCTCTGGGCTGCAAACTGACAGCTTTTGAAATCCTTGACAGATTTAATTACTTTCTGTCTCTTTCTCCCTCGCAAATTTCTCTCTCTCTCTCTCTCTTTCTCTTTTCCCTCTTCTGCAATTTTTTGCTATCATGCTAGGAAAAAAAAAAAAGAAAAGAATTGCTCAGCTGCCAAATTATTATAATGGCTCCATCTGGTTTGGTCCCTGTGGCATCCCTTCCTTTGGATGCATAGCTAATCATCTCTCCTTCCACATAGTGCTCCTCCTTGTTCTGCACTCCTTCCTTATCTTCAAAGTAGTTGAAGTATGATCCAAGCTAGGTCAGTCACACCCTCTTGGTAGGTCTTTAAATGCTGAGAGGGTGGTCAATATAAGAGTGCAGTGATCTGAGCTTTCCATTTGCAGCACCAGGAAGAAGTGGCCCCCGAGATTTTGATCCAAAGATTTGGGTTCTGGCTTTTGCAGAAGGTTTATTCATCTGCTACTATGATCTATATAATCTTGTTAAATCTTACTATATAGCTGTTGGCATTGCTGCAGAGAATTTCTGGGTCCTAGGAACCTATAAGAAGAACATCTTGATGGGTGGATCAGGGCCCAGGGGGGTCTGCTCAAACTATTGCACTAACCAAGGACAATACAACTAGTAAACACTGAACCCTTACTCTGATCTATTCAATGGGCGGGACATTCTCCACATAGGTGGAGAGTGGAGACTGACTCTGACACAAACTCTGGTGCCCCATATTGGACCACCTGCCCTTGGTGGGGAGGCCTGATGACACTGAAAGAAAGAATAAACAGGCTACCAAGATGAGACTTGATAGCCTATGACCATATAGTGGGGGAGGAGGTCCCCCTCTGTCTTAGACCTAGGGGAAGGGGAACAGTGAAAGCGGGAAGGAGAGAGGAATGGGAGGATACAAGTGATGGGATAACACTTGAGTTGTGGTCTGAATAAATTAATAAAATTAAATTAATAAAGAATTTCTGATGATATGTACATTTTACACCTTATTGTCCAGAAACCAAGAAAAACCTTCTTATTTCTTTTTAATATCCAGGCAAAAATCTTCAGCACAGAAACTCAGTCTGTATCAGAGGAGACAATTGCTAGGTCTGTCAATGAAGACTACAGTTGAGTTACACGCATGCTGAAAATGGAAACACATATAGAGAAGAAAGGCGGGGACATTCAAAGATAGCTGTCATCACTGAGGTTGTTGGCATCTGTCCACGTCTGTGTCCTTGTCACCACTCCCAAGTACTTGCTACATTTATTCCCAAGAAAAACTATCTGCTGTGTGCTGCATGCTCTTATTTTTCCTTCTGGCCACCAGACCCTCTGCCTTCTGGCTATGATATTCACTTCAGTGTTGTGCCCTACCTCTCCACAAAATTGGGAATTCTACTAGTTGTCCCAGTAGCTCATCTCTTTGCAGTATAACATTAACATTTTATCTACATATTAAATCAAATACGGAAGAAATTTAGAAGTTATATGTAAGTGTGTCTTCGTTAGGGTTTCTGTTGCAACTTGGGGAGGGAAGGGCCTATTCCACACGTAGTTCCTCATAGCGTTGCCTTGGTTACATTCTCTGGACTTATTATTCATTTGAAATGTTTTATTTTAATGTTTTTTCAGCAGTCATTGATATTTTTAGCTGGGTGTGTGATGGTTATTCCAATCTTGTATTCTTTCTGGTAAAAGAGCAAAGGCATAGGTATTCACCTGCCTCTACAGGCTCTAGCCTCTATGGAGCCCGACATGGGAGGATCAGAGAGTGTGTCTTCTGTCCTCAAAGGAAGATTCGTTTTCTTTCCTCTATGAAAGACAGATGATACAACAAAGCCTTCCGCCACAGCAACTACCTACTTCTGGAAAGAAAATGTGCGTGGCTTTTAAGAAATTAGTCTTCCTGTTTGCTTGCGTTGTTTTCATTTCAATTCAACCTTCTGCATCACTTTTCTTCATTTTCCACTATTTCCCTCATCCTTGGCTAAATGAGAGTGATATGAGTGATATGAAACTTTCTTTTTGCCAAAGATGTAAACTCTGAGGTCCCAAGCAAAGCCTGACAAGAAGCCACGGTTGCTTCCAGAATCACCCTCATGGGAACAGTGAGGATAAAGTAAGAATGACATAGTATGTTTACACTGGAAGAGCTATTCCACAACTGAGTGTGCCCTTTGCTTTGTGGAAGGTATTTTGGGGGAGTAGATATTTGCCTACAGTTTAGGTTATTAGTTCCCTCAGGGCCCCGGGGATTCCTGCATCTCACCCCATCTTCTACCTTTGCTTCTCTTGATTGATACCAGTTGAAGATTTGAACTTTGATCTTATTTGTCTCCCTTCTTTCTGTTGCATAATGGCTTACATATGTTTATAGATAAAAAAAAAAAAAAAAAAACCTTATGATAAAACTAGCTGGTTCAAATATGAGGCACCAGAGTACATGTGAAATGTCCCCTGGAGGGGGAGACCTGGTGACACTCAGAGGAAGGATAGCAGGTTACCAAGAAGAGACTTGATACCCTATGAGCATATACAGGGGGAGGAAATCCCCCTCAGGAACAGTCATAGGGGAGGGGAATAAGGGGAAAATGGGAGGGAGGGAAGAATGGGAGGATACAAAGGATGGGATAACCATTGAGATGTAACAAGAATAAATTAATAAAAAATTTTTTAAAACTAGCTGGTTCTTCTAAAGAATTTTAAAAAGAATGACTCATCTTTGCCCTTGGTTAAAGTCCATGGTGCTACCTATTTGGTGCTTGTTCTGTCCGCAAAAGTTCTGCTGTGGCAAATTGAACGGCATGCTGTGCAACAGGGTGGATGCGATAGCAATGTCAAGTAACCAGAAAGGGGTGGGGGAGGGCTTAACAATTCAAAAATAGAAAAGCTCTTAAGTACAGAGACTCTTGTGGAAAGGAAAATGAGATGTAATACATTAATTCAGCAAGCAGATGCATTTACAGTCTCTCTCCCGATAGCAGGAAACAGAGCAAACATCTGGGAGATTTCAACTGTGGAGTAAAATTACAATCATTGGTTACAGAGACTTTTCTTGCCCCTTGCTTGTATGTAGAAATGCACATAAATTGGAGGAATCACCAAAATCCTTAATGAAGTACTTTTTGTAAGAATAAGCATGACATTTGGACAGAAAATTAGGAAACTACAAAGAGAAAAACAACCCCAATATTCAAATTTTCGAAGCTTAAGAAGGGTACTCAGAGATGTACAGGGTGTTTCTTCCAACTAAAATCAAGCCTCCAAATACATGGTTGGCATCTATTGTCCTGATGAATGGAGGTGGGAGTTAGGGCTTCTCATCACTGGTCCTAGGCTAGGGCGTGGTTTATCCATACACAGCATGATTTGGAATCTTTTTTATTCCCTCAGAAATCAGATAAAAGACCATCTACTTGTCTTAGTCCAAACGCATCGTTCTTTGTATTGTTTCCTGATGGACTAACCGTGAGTGGGCTTGTTTACTGCAGTCTTCCTTTAGAGACCCTTAGCTCCTTGAGGTAGAGGGCTTCATCTGTATTGATGTTGCATTCCTTAGAACTTGACACCGTGCCTGGAACAATGGAACACACACACACTGCTGTTTGCAGAAGGAGTGAGTGAGAAGGGTCGAGGAATGTGAATAGCATGGAGGTATACCTCTGAGGCCTCTCTGAAAGGAAGGAGGGAGGACATCCTGCCTCTCTTGATGCTATGCTGTAGTCAGTGCCAATATCAGAGCTTCCTGTGGGTGGTCCTTAGACAAGCAATGACTGAGGCTGGGGTGGAAGGACAAGGCATCTCCGCCCCCAGAGCTTCCTGGGGAGTTGGCTGAGTTCTGATGCTCATGGCTTCTTCTTTGTCGCCTTCTGTGTTTCCCTTTGTTCATGAACATCCCAAACTAAAGTCCACTTCCTAGGAAAACCCAAAATGTGGAGTAAGAGGAAGCATTTTCTTTTTACGACTTACCGTTTTACTTCACAGGATGTATCTTCACCCTAAAATAAATTCTTTTTTATTTGGCAGCTATTATATACCGGTCACTGTTCAGGGTACTGCTGTGGCGCAAATTAAAACATCAAGTTTTCTGTGTTCTATGAATTCTGTGTTCTAGCAGGAAGGAATAAAGAGTAAATAGGGAAATAAATAAAAGTCAATTTGCAGGGAGGATGAGGGATATGAGACAAATAATCTAAATAATGGCTGAAGTGGGGAGTAAGCATCTGTTTTCAGTTGGGTGGTCCCCGAGGGGGTCTTTGGAGAAAAGACTTTGAAGCTGAAATTAAATGGTGAGAGGAGTCAGGCAGGCCTAAGTCCTGGGGAGGGTGGTCCAAGTGTGGTTATCAAGTGCAGTCTGCACATGGGTGTTTGAGTAAACAATAGGGTTGTAAGAAACATATTGTGCAACTCCTGTTTCTTGAAGCTTATTTTCTTACAGCCATGAATAATTGTAATGATTTAATGGGAGCAACTCTAAAAGTTTTATTAGCCCCTTGATGTGACTAATTGCTTAAAACATCACCTGTGCCTTCATAAGGCATTTACTGTGTACAAGGTCTTCCTTTAATCTGCATACGTGCTATCAGAATTGCTGTAAGGCAAGTGTTATCATACCCCTACTCCTTAATACTTCATAAAACCAGAAGCAGACTAGATAACTTTCCAAAATTTTGTAGTAGTTTTTATTATAATTTTGTAGTAGTTTTTTCTTAGATTTTTAAAAATTAATGTACAGAGTAGTGGGTTTCATTATGGTATTTCATACATACTTTCCTCTTGTTCCAATACTCTCAGTCTTTCTATTACAGTGCTGCTTCTTGCTGTGTGTGTAGATATGCCTTCCCAAATGGAATCCAGAAGTTTTCATGTTAAAAAGAAAGTGTTCCTTTCATCCCACAGGAATAAATATCTCTTCCTGCCAATATTTAGTCCAATAATTTTCCGAAATGCAAAGCAGTATGTTCCTCCTCGTAATGACCTTTTATAAATCAGTATCACCACTATGTCCTTTGCACATTGCTTCTCCAGGAGCAGCCGGAAGTAGTATGATCAGCTCTCTCTGAGACGATGTTTCCAGACTTTCTTCCAACACAAAAAAATTAGGAAAGAAGCACACATTGAACCAGTATTCTCAGAGGTAAAAACCCAAACATAAGAGAATAGGAAGTGAATCACTTCAAAACTCAAAACACACAAAGGACAGTGACGGCTTATATGTACAAATGTTTACAGGATCCAGAGGCGACTGAAAAGTCTCATCAGCATTGCTCATGGCTTATTGGTGTTGGAATAAGTGGCGTGATTTTCCATGGGACGAGATTCTGTACTATTCACAGTGAGACTGCTATTTTTTTTTTTTTTTTCAGAATGGCATCATCCCTCATCACTCACTGATGGAATCATATGGCAGTTCACCACAAGGTTTTAATCTCAGTAAAAGATGGGTGTGCTAACTTCCCCATGTTTATCTATAAATTATAGACAGAGGAAAGATCTCTGAGCTATGTGTGCTCATTTTTATTTTAAATGAATAAAGAATGAAAGAAAGTAACAAACCGAGCAGATTGGAGGCATATTGGATACTGAGGCATTCCTGATCATTTTACTGCAACTTACAGAGTGATTATTAGTAAGAAATGCTGAGAAAGGAACTTATGGACACATAGTGCATTGCCTAGGGTCATACAGCCTTGAAATTACAGGAGATTCAAGGCTAACCTGCTTTGGTGTACAAATTGCATTTTCAGAATCACTATCTAGCTTGAGAAAAACCTAATATCACATGTGAATATTCAATAACAATCATATTCTCAACTGTTATCTTTGTCTCTTAGTTTAACAGGTAGATGTACTGCTGAGGGTATAACAAGTAGGGTCTCCTCAGCTATAAGATTTTAGCGTCTATGGACTTCAGCCCTTACTTATAAGTGTGGGTTTCTTACAAATCATCCCTACTGGGTTATATTTTATGAGGTAACTAGTAATTGGTGCAGCTGTCCAATTTTGTTTTATGAATGTTCTACTCAAAATTTTTGAATGTATTCTTGACCTATTTCTCTTCAAATTAAAAAGGTACTCTAGCCACTTTTCTTTAAGTAGCTTTTATTGAAGTAAATCTCAAACGCCACTACTTGAATTTGGCCACTTGTTTGCTTTCAGTTCGTTCACAGTTGAGCACCTACCACTCCGTCAATCTTAGAATACCTTCATTACTTCAGAAGATGTCCTGCGCTCCTTCTCTGAGCTGGACAATGCGCCCCATCTCTCAAGTCCCAGGCAGCTAGGAAAGTTTTCTTTTCTCTCATAGTTTGCATATTCCTAGTATTTCAAATAGATAAGGCTGCTCTGTGTGTGTGTGTGTGTGTGTGTGTGTGTGTGTGTGTGTGTGTGTTTTCTTCCATTTGCCATAATATTTACAAGTTTTATTCATGGCGTAGAATATTCTGGTCCCTTGTTTTACTTTTATTCCGAACACTATTTCATTCTATGTTCACATTATATTTTCTTTATCCATTCCTTAGTTGGTACCTATTTGCCTTATTGTTGCTTCTTTAAGTGATGTTTCTGTACCTGTGCACGTTTGGGGTGTAACTTAGCTCCAATTCTCATGACTACATACCTGGAAGTAGAATGGCTGCTGCATCATATGGTGGGTCTAGGTGTAATGATTTGAAGAACTGGACTATCTGGCCAAGTGGTCCATTATTTTATATCCTTCTGACAGTTCACACTGTTTTAGATTTCTTCACATCCTGGTCAACACTTGAGGTTTGTTTTTTTTGTTTTTTGTTTTTTTTCTTAGTATTTTAATGGGTGTGAGGTGGTGCTTCACTGTGGTTTTATTTGCATTGTTTCTTCACATAACTTCTTAAAAATAGTACAGGTACTTGTTAAAGAAACTAAATAACACAAACAAAGAATATGCAACAATTTCTACTAGTTAGAATTTTTAAAAACTGTTACTTAGATAACAGAATAGAATATGGCACATGACACACACATCCAACAACTAGTTAGTTAAACTTTGTTGTGCAGTTAGACTGTGCTTTCAATTACCTGGAAAACTGCACCAACTTAAGCTATGCCCCGGGATGATTGCAGAAAATTTGTCTAGTAAGAAAGTTATTTCATAGAGATAAAATGGGTATATTTAGAATCACATCTCTCATTCTCAAAGAGTTCTCATAAGCTTAAAGTTAAGCCAGGCCTCTCAATAGTTTTGACTTTAAATTTACCTTTTTAGGAGCAATAAGAATGAAATAGGAAAACCATGCTTTTTCTGAGTTAATGGAATTTTAAAACCATGAGCAATCGTGACCTATAGAAATAGACAGTGGATGTTATGCCTCTCTAAAGTGACATAGGCAGATTCTTCAATAGGAATTTCACTGTAGGATCAGGATCTTTCAAACATTTAGTTTACACACACACACACACACACACACACACACAATTTTTAAAAATTAAAATGTAATAGTGCAAAAATGTTATACCTACATATATAAGGGAGCTATTACCCGAATTTAAAGATAAACTTGCAAGGGAAATTGTGTGGCTAAGCAGAGGCTTGCTATAGTGAATTTCATATGTTTAAAATTCCTTAACAACCCATTTGTGTTTAAACAACAAAAGCAACAATTATAAATAAGTATATTGGGCTTTGTACCTTGTTGCAAAAGTAGTCTTTCTTAGTTGTTGCCATAGTTTCCATAAATGTGAGTATGATTCTTTTTCTCCTTCAGTCTTTTAGATGTACACACACAAACATATGTCTTTTCTCTCCTAAGTTGAGAATTGATCAAAATCCAAAAACAGTTTATTCAATTGTACAATGTAAGTGAAGCACTTTCTAATCTTACAAGTATCGGCTAGTCCTTTAATGAATATGTTTCAGTTTTGGAGCTTTGATGATGTCGTTCATGCAATAGAGAGAAAGAAAGCAAAATGAGAAGGAAATGTGTTCATACTGTTTTATCTCTTGATTCTCTGTCACTTGCAAATGAACATAATCTCAATGATCCCAGGAATCCTGACAATGTGAATAAAAAGTAAATAAATAAACTCAATAGCATGGATTCCAATCTGAGCACAAAAGTCCATCCTGAGCTTCGAAAACAAAGTAGAGCCATGCCTTCCAAGTCTTTGGATCAAACTTTAAAATGAGAAAGGATCACCAAAGAAGAGCCTAGGCCAATGCCGAGTGTGAATTATTTCGAAACCCTAAACAAACCTCCTCAATACAGAGAGCCAGAACCAGGCCCTATGTGCGATGCCACATGCTCTGTGGGTGGATGACTGGTCCAGCTGCTGTTGTCGGCACTTCACAGTTCTGTCCCCATACATCACCAGGAGACTTCTCTGTGAAGACTTGCCTTCTGCCTTCAGCTGATGTCCTTGTCTAGTACAGGAATAACTTCCTGTGTAGCCCGCGGGACATCCCTGTGAAAGCACATCCCTTGCACTGCTATGGTCATTGACGACTTTAGTTCTGTAGATTCCAGTTCCTTGTAAACCTTTAGTTTGAGAAATGGAAGGTGTTGGTGGTATGAAGACAAAGTTGGTGCTTTCTGAGATCCGGTGTGTTCACACAGTCACATTGCTGTCAAACTTTCTTTCTCTGTCTTCGTCTTTGGGGCTTCAAAGATCGGGAATATTATACAACTTGAGTATTATTCTCAGGAATATTCTTTCATGGGATTAATTATGGCTGATAGAGAACTTTAATTTCTTAATTTGATACATATTTTATAATGTTCTTCATATAGTTTCAAGAGCTTTTTAAAATTTTTTTTAAAAATATTTTATTAATTTATTCATATTAGATCTCAATTGTTAACCCATCCCTTGTATCCTCCCAATCCTCCCTCCCTCCCATTTTCCCCTTACTTCCCTCCTCTATGACTGTGACTGAGGGGAACCTCCTCCACCAGGCCTCCCCATCCAGGGGACATGGTCAAATATGGGGCCCCAGAGTTCGTGTGAAAGTCAGTCGCCACTCTCCACTCAACTGTGGAGAATGTCCTGTCCATTGGCTAGATCTGGGTAGCAGTTTGAAGTTTACTGCATGTATTGTCCTTGGCTAGTGCCATAGTTTGAGCAGGACCCCTGGGCCCAGATCTTCCCATCATAATGTTCTACTTGTAAGTTTCTAGGACCCTCTGGATCTTTCTATTTCCCCATTCTGCCTTGCTTCTCTCACCTAGAGTCCAATAGGATGTCCTCCTCTCTGTCCCACTTTCCTGATAAGTGAAGACTTTCAGGGGACATGCCCCTTGGGCTAGTGTCCAAATATAAGTGAGTATATACCATTTGACTCTTTCTGCTTCTGAGTTAACTCACTCATTATGATCATTTCTAGTTCAATCCATTTGTCCACAAATTTCAGAAATTCCTTGTTTTTAATAGCTGAGTAGTATTCCGTAGTGTATATGTACCACAGTTTCTTTATCCACTCTTCTACTGAGGGACACTTAGGCTGTTTCCATGTTCTGGCTATTATGAATAAGGCTGCTATGAACATGGTTGAGCAAATGTTCTTGTTGTGTGCTGGAGCATCTTCTGTGTATATTCCAAGGAGTAGAATAGCTGGGTCTTGAGGAAGCCCTATTTCCAGTTTTCTGAGAAAGCATCAGATAGATTTCCAAAGTGGCTGTACTAGTTTGCATTCCCACCAGCAATGAAGGAGTGTTCCTCTCTCCTCACATCCTCACCAGAATGTGGATCTGTGAGCGGTCCCAGCTACAGGGTTGTGGAAAGAGCTTTAATATAACAACAAAAACAAACATCCAGACCTATAATAATCAACTTGCTCATTCCAACCTTAAATGAGAAAATAGTATTTTTGAATGCAGATTTTTTATTGGAAATAGATTTTCTTCATATAACATAATATGATTATGGTTCCCCCCCCCACCACCACCAATTATCCTGGATCCTTCTTATCTCCCTATCCAGCAAATCTACATCTTTTCATGCTCTGTCGCTTAAAAGAGAAAATAGAGTGTTCTTTTACCAGTATTCATCCCATAGATATTTATTACATCCTTTTTAGGATCAGGACCTGATATGAAAACACTATAAACGCTGCAATCATGAAACTGTCCAATGTGCTATTTATATGCAGCCTACTCTAACAACAAGAAGGCTCCTATGTGTTCGGTTTAAACAGAAACCAAATGGGGCTTCATTCTTGTTAATCAAAGTATAGGAGCATTTTCCCTGAATGGTCCTTGCCTCACACTAACAGCCACAAATTTATAAATGACAGAATATTGACACAATACAACATATAGCACAGTAAGTGCAGTTATAGATAATGCCTATGTGAGGTTTCCACAGCCACCATAAATATTCCTAAGCTTGCCTTGTTAAGGGGAAAAACAAAATAGCCTTGGCCCGTTTCCCCTTTCCTTCTTTGACTTGACAGTCCATGTGAGCATTTTCCTTCTCCCCAAACTGTTTGCCAATGTGCTTTGCTATATGGACCGCACACGTTTTTCATTCATCATCTCTGTCAGGCTTTTCCTCCAAGGATGGATAACTCTGAAGATTGATTTACATTCCAAACTGTTACATCTCCTTCCATTCAGGGGAATTCAGTTCACAGTGATAATGACTGAAAAAATACAGTGTGGAAACTATGGGCAAATGGCCCATTTTCTTGGACCTTAATCTCTTCCTGTGCTGAAAAAAAAGGAAATCATGACAATCCAAACAGATGGCACCTGCTTTGATTAAGCATACGGAGAATGGTGACCTCTGTAGACTATGAAAAATGGTCTATCCCAGGTCAATTTACTGCTTCAGTAGCATGAGTTGGTCAGAAGATGGCACTGTTTGTTACATTAAAAAAGACTCACTGAAACCTGTGCCATCACCTGACCAGGGCAAGGGTGAGAGAGGAGGCAAGCCTGTTGCATAGATTTCAAGGTTAACATGACCTTGAAAGGGACTCCAGTACATCTCACTGGCATTTCCAAAGGAAAGCTCTATTTTAGATATTTTCAGAGAGGTGGATTTTTTTTTAAACACACTTCATTTACCCCTTTCAAATTGGAACTGCTCAAGAAATCTTGGCTCCAAATTGCATCTTTTCTCTGTGTCCTTGTATTCAGTCCTGAGTTGAATACAGAACAATTCTTTACAGTCCCTTCCTGAAAATTCTGTCCAGGTCTTGAGGGAGGGAGAGCTATTATCCTGCATAGGCCTTTTGTTCTTCTTTGTTCCCTCCAGTCTGAGAAATACATCAAATCTGTGCCCTCTTGAATTCTAATATGCCATTCAGTCAGACCCACCGCACAGCCTAGTATCTGGATATACATTTTGATACTAGAAAATAAAGATATGTGAATGTTTACAGGACACAGAAGATACTCAGAGTCTTTTTATTGGCCATCAAAGATATCCAATCCTTTGAGAAATTGATTGATCAAAATGAACAAAAATAGCTTATAATGACAGAGTACTATTTACTTTCTTTTTTTATCTGACTCTTCTTTTTCTGTGTTTTCAATTAAAGAATTTAAAATATTTCCAAGGAAACATTCAAAATAATTTGTTATAAATACAGAGCTGACTATCGTGTATCATAAAATATCATTCTGTTTTTAGGCACTGGTTCTTTCTCTACTATATTTTAAGTCTTACAAAAGCATGAATATTTTATATGGCATGGACTCCAAGAGTCTTACAATACATACTTGATAATGCTTACTAATCATTGGTTGAATGGTTTGATGAACAGCTCCACCTAAATTAACCCCCATCATTCCAGAGAATTGCCAGCTACCTTCAAAATACAGTTTTATCAATTATCACATGAGCATTAGGTTCCAGTAATAAGTCTGTTTGCCATATTGTGAAGTCTTTAACTTCCATTTGACAAAACAAAATCAAGAATATGAAACCCCTTGAAATTTTAATTCTTCAAGTTATGAATTTTTATAGTATAGCAAATTATTTTGTATGAATTTTTCTGAACAAAATATTATAAACTTTTCCTTTGTGTTTTCTTATGATTAAACTTTAGTTATTTTAATTCATTTGGAAAATATTTAGGGTTTAATTTTATGATTTATTTTCCTCTTTAACTGAGTTTGCATTCTTTTGCTCTTTTCAGGGCCACTTAAACTTTACTAGTGGTTATTTTTACTTATTCATTAATTTTTTAAAATTAGATTTGTTCATTTTCTTCTATATTGAGTGTTTCATCTTTATGTATGTGTACATACCATATGCATACTTGGGATTTGCAGAGGTCATAGTGGGCATTGGAGCCACAGATGGTTGTGAACCACCATGTGGCTCCTGGGAATTGAACTTGGATCCTTTGAAGAGCAACAAGTGCTTTTAGCTGCTGAGCTATATCCGCCCTGCCCTCTGTGTGTGTGTGTGTGCATGTGTGTATGTGTGTGTGTGTTTGTGCTCGAGTGTGTGTGTGTGTGTGTGTGTGTGCCTGTCTATATGTGCACTACCTATATGCAGGAGCTGATGGAAGCCAGAAGGCAGGAAGGCACTGCATCACCTGGATCTGGAGTTGCAGCTGGTTGTTAAGCTTTGCCATGTGAGTGCTGAGAACTGAACCTGGATCCTTGGGAAGAGCAGCAAGTACTCTCAACCCCTCAGCCACCTCTTTAGCCTCAGCTACTGGTTATTAACTACAGAAAAGCAAGTATGTCCTAATTTCCCTTTGAGGAACCAGGAATTTTGTGACAAAAGAGTCCATGTAAGAACATTAACATGTGATTATTGGGTATACTTATTAGTTGAGGAAATCACATGATATTCTGTACTATCACTTGCAATCCTGTAAATATATATTTAAGACAAAGGAACACATCTCTTTGAATAAATGATACAGAGGACAATGAATACAGGAAGCAGTATTCAAATTAGGGAAATGGAATGGAATTTGAAACCACAATGTGATTCCCCAGTGGGGACTGAGGTCATAGCAGATCCAGACGAGAGGCAGAATTACTGAAACCCTCACATTAAGCTGGTGCATATTTAGAATGGTGTGACTACCCTGAAAAGCAGTCCAGAGTGTCTTGAAAACAAATGTACAGTTAGCATAGGGCTAGCATTGCATCTCTACCTGAGGTGATGTCTCAGATGATCTGGAAGAGGGTTATGCTGTGTGGGGAAAGCAAACAATCTCAAAAGGTCACGTGTATGATTCCATTTAACGTTCTTGAGTTGACAAAATTACAGAGATGGGGAATAAATTAGTGGCTATAAGAGGTTACAGATGGTGGTGGGGGTGGGCACTGTCGTGTGGGAGTGATATAAAAGGGTAGCAAGAGGGGAGAGAATTAGAGCACATTATGCTAAGAAAAATAACTCAGGAACCGTAAAATAAATACTGGGCTGGAGATGCAGCTCAGTGGTAGAACACACTTGCCTTGTATTCTTGAAGCAGTGGGTTCAGTTACCAGTACCACAAAAAGGGGAAAAAGAGAGAGAGAGAAGGCAACAAAAAAGAAAGAGAGAGAGAGAGAGAGAGAGAGAGAGAGAGAGAGAGAGAGAGAAAGAGAGAGAGAGAGAGAGAAGGAAAGGAGGAAGGAAGGAAGAAAAGCAGGAAGGACAAAGGTTACATGCTAATACCTTTGTGTATTAACTAAAGTTGATCTTTTTAAAAATATATATTTTATTTATTGTATGTGAGTGTTTTATCTGCAGAAGAGGGCATCAGATAACATTACAGATGGTTGTGAGCCACCATGTGGTTGCTGGGAATTGAACGCAGGACCTCTGGAAGAGCAGATGGTGTCCTTAACCACTGAGCCATCTCTCCAGCCCCTAAAGTTGATCTTTTAAAAGTAAAGAATAGGATGTTAATTATGAGAGCCTGGGAATGGTGAATGGCTGATGGAAACAAGATAATGAACAGGTACAGAGGTGCAGTGAAATAGCCACAGCTGTTTCATCCACAACCGTAGCTATGGATGAAAGTGTGTGGAACATACATTCTGCTATTCTATACCACTTTCTTATCATCCTGCAAATCCTATAATTTCTCAAAGTGGGTGAACATTTGAGTCACTTATTTCCATTTTGGCTTAAATTCTAAAAGAGACAGTTTTAAAAAAAATTTTTTTCTTCAATGCAGTCTATTATTTCATACACCACAACTGTTTTCCTCTGGTGCTTTGTTCTCATATTAAATAGGTCAAGCTTTCACAGCAATCTTTCCTGCTTTTAACACAGTAAACAGATGGAATAGAGTTTTTGCAATTTTTATACTTGGTACCTATAGTTAATTTAGATTATTGTGAAAGTGGCTAGGGGCTTGCTTATGTAGGAGTGTCTAAGTGTAAAACACGCATTTATAATACCCCATTGACTAGCTAAAAGGATGATTATCTTTTGGGGGGAATGTAAATTACGATCTGGTGCTATTGTAACAGAGAAATTATCAAAGTAAAATGTCTTTTCACATTCCTCATTATGTGCTTAGAGAGGAACAGGGAGCGAGACTGTGAGGAGTAAGTCTGCAGTTATTGCACATCAAAGGATGCGCTTTCCAGACAAATGCTTCAAATTCGCATTTGGTGCACAGATGTATTCAGGAGCAACCTGACATGAGACCCACCCTCTCCAGATCTGACTTCGTCTGACTGTAAGCAGAACACAAAACTGAGTGAATGGTAAGTCTACTTCTAACGGGCTCTTGATAGCATTAATTAGTCTAGAACAACATTGGTGGAACTTTAAAATGTGAAAACTAAGAGATGTTTAAATTACTCATCACAGAGGGAAGTAATATCAGTGGTTTAGCAAGTGTGTGGTTAGCACTGCACCTTTCCCCTGCCTATCCACCTGTCAAAATAATTCTTGCAAACACTTACAAAAAGTTTTTTTTTAATCTCCAGGAAACTTTCATTTGAACTCTTGACTTGTTCCATACTTTTCTCCATGAATACATTTTTGAAATTATTTGAAAACATATTTTACTTGCCTCTTTAATTTTCATGTGCATAAGTGTTTCCCTGAATGCATGTACGTGCACCACAGGCATGCTTGGTTTACTACAGAGGCTAGAAAAGGGCACTGGGTTCCCTTGAAGTGGAGTTACAAATGGTTGTAGCCTCCATGTGGATTCTGGTTTTCGAACCTGAGCTCTTTGCAAGTGCTGCAAGTGCTCTTAACTGTTGTGCATTCTGTGCATCCCCGTGGAACATGTTTTTCTATTTCCTTATACATATTTGTTAAGGGCTTTAAGATAAGACTAATAAATTGCCTCTTAAAGAATTTTGTCTGCTGGGCATGTTGGCACGTGTCTTTAATTCCAGCAAATGAGAAGCAGCGGCAGGTGTGCCTCTGTTGGTTCAAGGACATCTTGGACTATATAATGAGTTCTTATCCAGTCAAAGCTACACTGTGAGACTCTGTCTCAAAGAAAAAAAGTCAGAATGTATTTCTGTGTTGAATTGCTTTTTTTTTTTTGTGGGGAGGGGGTTGGTTTTTTGTTTTGTATTTTCACTTTTATTTCTTTCCTTTATTACCTGTATGTATATTTAATATGGTATAAAGTTAACAAAGGGCTTGATTTTTTGTTGTTGTTTTTGTTTTGTTTTGGTTTGGTTTGGTTTTGAGACAGGTTTTCTCTTGGAGTCCTGGCTGTCCTGGACTCGCTTTGTAGACAAGGCTGGCCTTGGACTCACACAGATCCGCCTACCTCTGCCTCTCTAGTGCTGGGATTAAAGACATACTCTTCAGGTCTAGTATGTATTTCACATGGGGCTAAAGGAACTGCATTGCTCTCTTCCCATGTGTTTGTCTTGGTTTCCATCATATTCTATACTCCTTAATGGACTTCTTGAGTAGAAAGGTCAGGCGTACTGTCTGTGACCCTGAGTGTGAAGTGGGCTCTGTGGTGAGAGTAGTTATAACTATCCTGGTGAATGTAGTTATAACCATCCTGTATTCAAACCATCATTTAAGTAACTTGAGTATAAGGAAAGAGAAGTTATATGGTGTCATATTACAATTCTCTACTGGTGGTTAAGATGAGCTAAAATAGAGGCTGTTATGGCACAGCCTTCCTAAGTGAGGTCCAGTTTTCCTCACTATAACTGCCAGATACCAGCTCCAGACATGGCAACTACCAGGGCACAGCACCCACCCACTTTTGTAAACTGAAAAGCTCTCATACCAAAACTTACTAAGAAGTATGTCTTTCCTCTTAGTCGTCCAAGTTTCCTTTCATTAAGCTTCCAATATAGCATCCCTTTCTCAGTAGTTAATTGAAATAGCTAAATAAAAATATATAAACACATGTGTGCAAATGCATACACAGACACTTTCAGAGAGAGAGAGAGAGAATATTAACCTATTAAAAAACATTTTTAAACTTGTCCAGTACTGTTATGTTTTAATCCACATGCATGCATGTGGATACATGAGACAGTTAGCTCACATCCCCATAAAACCAACTTTAGCTTGCATCAGATGTATGGTGTTAGATTGAAATGTTAGTCTGACGTCCTGTTCCTTTGACGTTTTCCAGAATGTGTTAAAATGTCAAGAGTGAATCATATTCAAATACTACTATTTAGCAATGATCCCTGGGCTTAAAAAAAAAAAAAAAGATACAGGATGAGTCGAGAGATTTTGACTTATGAGTGTGCAAGAACCATAAAACGAACCAGTTGGTTCTTGAATCCCATCGCTTTAGAAGACATCTAACTAGTTCTGCCACTAATTGGCTTTCTCATAGTCTACTCATATGCAAAGGCTGAACTGAAGCTCAGGAAGACTGCCCACATCCGGGAACCTAGGAATTCAGTGAAGGTTGGCTTCAGCTTGCTGGTGAGAACTTTGGGATACTGCCCTGTCTCACCACACCATACTTTTCTTCTTGCCACAGGCCCTCCAGAGCTCTACGCCCTCATTACTTTGATCCTTGCTGATTCATCTCACTAGGCAAGAGAGTTGAAGCTTCATTTTTGTCTGTATTAGAACGAACAGCGTTAGTTCCCAGCATGGCTTCTGGCAAAGCAAGCCAGGTCATATTCTACCCTGAATATCAACAACCACACCTCTCTCCCTTGCTCTAGCTTTCCTAACTACATCCTGTGGCCCGCTGAAGACTTCTGGGTTCAGTAAATAGGTAACATTAACAAATTGACAAAGTCCCACTATCTCCAGGCAACCATGCTAGGTTGAAAATTAAGTTATTCAGTGAGGCAGAAACATGCAATTATCGTAAAGACATATAGTAAAATATTAGCTCTCTTAGCATCAGATTGGAGAGGAATATGCTGCTGTTTAAATGCTTTATAAATCTGAAAATACAGAAATACAGACACATATTTTCATACCCAAACACATGCACACATGTAAGTGTTCACACAGCCCTTATGAGTGTTCATTCATTTGTTAACATTAAAAACTTAATTTTACTGAAGCCAATGAATAGATCTCAATTGCTTAGTTAAAAAATAATATGGCACACAAGATTTTTTTATATAAATACATATGCTCATAAGAAGAAACCAAGGGGTAAGGAACGATCAATCATGACATGGAAGCATGTACTATTTAGAAAACACTTTTCAAATATAGATGAATGAATATATGAAATTATATATATATATATATATATATTTGAATGATCCTGGAGCATGGAATCTGCAAAAACCATCTCAGATCTTTTTTATTAAAAACATTGTTTCTTTACTAATATGCACAGATTTCTGGCTCCATGTATTACCTGTTTTTCTCAAGACTCTAGTGCATTTTGTGTTTCCCAAAGGCCTCACAATCTTCAGTGTGTGAAAATGTTGTATACTTCCTAGTCTTGTTCTCCAAAGGCTACCTTATGAATGGTGCACTGAGCAGCTCATACAGAAATATAATAGGACAAATATGAAATACGCTTTGCTCAGCTATATTAATCTCATTGAGAGACGATGCCACGCAACTTGGCAATGGAAGCAAAATGCATGCTCCTTGGACGGTCATCCTACCTCACTATAAAAAGGTAGGTGCTAGCACTGTATTTCCACTTATGCCCTCACAATGCCATAAGGATGTGGAAAGGCTATATAACAGTCACGTGTTCATGCAGTTTTCCGTTACAGCAAATCATCTTAGCTCTTCTTTCTAATTTAGAGCATGTGTTCTCATTACCCATGTTTGGCTTTACATTTTATTAGTTAATAATAGTGCAGTGAATTTACTTAGAACAAGAAATCCACCAAATGACTCACATCTAAGTGATGGTTACAAAATAAAAGTGAGTATTTTGTGCCATCCGAGTATCTCTAGCATTACTTACACTTGTCACAACCAACGCTGGAAGCTTTGAAAGAAAGCAGAAAGCAGAAGTTCTGTGGTTTGTGACCCTTTCCAAAGAATGTAAAAGTTTATAGTCATTGGATGCAAAGAACTAACTGTGCATCATTGCAAGTTTGTTGTTGGTTTTTTTTTTTTTAACCAAAATTCCAAGAAAGCCCAGGAACAGAATTGTGAGTTGACTTTATTTTTCAATAATACCTGGGAAATGGGCAATTTAAAGGCTTGAGCTAAATAAAATTTTTGATGGAGTCTCTATCTTATGGCTTAAAAATTCTTGCCTTTTAAAAGTAAGGGTAGAGGCTGGCAAGATGGTTGGGCATGTAAAGTTTGGTCCCTGGGACCTACATAATAAAGGAGATAGACCAACTTCCTCAAGTTGTCCTCTGACCTCCACACACTTGCCATGGTTCATACATACACACTACATGCCCACCTAAATAAATTACAAGACTGATAGGTAGATAAATATGTAGTTAGGTAGCCAGACAAGTGAACAAATAAATAAATGTTAATATTTTAAAAGGCAGAAATGCCATAATTTTAATTATAAACTACTATCAGAGGTCACTGGTATTTATATTTCTATTTGTATATTTTAATTGGATTTGGACATTCAGTGCTGAACTCCTTGTGGTTTGTTATAATTTACTTGGCTGTGAGTGTTTTATGCCTTATAATTTGTGGTGCTTAACTCTGATGAAATATTGTTAGTTGTTCAGATAGTAACTGACCTGACTTACACATTTGCTCATATGTACCTTTCAAGTAACTTTCTTTCAGTTTCTACATGTCTGACCCCAATTCCCCAATCTGGTATAGATGTATGCTGTAATTTTTCTGCCTATAAAATAAGGGGATAAGTCAAAATTTTCCTGAGTCTCTCAATCTCAATTATTCTCTTTCTCCCTCCTCACTGTCTAGCTGATAAATTTGTCATTTCTGAAGAGGAAATCTATCTCACAAGAGTAAAGTGGATCTCTTGGCTTATTTATCTGAATACAGAAAAAAAATATAGCAATACAAATCTTAATGAAGAAGGGCTGGAATGATTGGGAAATAATCCTCCAGTTAGGTAAAGCAAAGATCAAAATAAGAAACCACAGAATAACTGCCTAAAGTAGGAATTGCTCATCATAAAGTGTTCCCCTTGCCTGGTTCGGAATTCTTGGAAGATATGAAGCTATTTTAGTTTTTGAAGAAAACAAAAGGCTTTCTCATTATCTTTTTGGTCAAAAGAGAAAATATTTTAAAATCTGATTTTTTGGGGTGTGTGCTTTTTTGGTCTATTGGAATCAAGACCTACATTCTGCCACCTTATAGAAATGGAGGTAAAGATGAGCATGAATGCCATTCTACCCTACAGCCTTGGGCAACATAGAGCTAGCTCCTTTATAGGACTGTTGACAATAGGCTTTTTCATCAGAGAATTTTATTCCTCCTTGCTTGTGCCTCATTCCTCACATTAGGCCCATCAATAAAAATGCCTGATTTGAAGTCTTAAACATCCCAATCCTTTCTGCATCTCTCCATTGGACTGACTCTGCCCTGATTCAGACTATATACATTTCCAGAGCCTTGTGGGTAGTTTCACTCAATCTAGCCTTTTTTGTTCATTGTGATAAGGTGGTTGTGCCTAGAAGCTTTCTAAGTCTTAAACACATACATACAGTGCCTTCATACACAGAACTCTACAGCCACTCAAATATAATGTGGTGAGAAAAATCATATAAAACCTCTATGCCCTTTTAATTTTTATGTGGCTGGTGGCTTCTGCCTTTAGCAATATGGCTCAGATATATGAATCATTCTGTATTAATGAAAATTCCTTTCTCAGCATTGGTCTGAATTGGAACAACCTGAAGGATGTAAATGGCCTGTAATTCATAGAATCTTTAAGTGTACTAATATATACTATGTTTTTATTTATCACAGCTACCACGAATATATGATGGTAAGGACACATGGGCTTTGAATTCAATCAGCCTTTTCGTGTGTGAATTCAGAGCAATAACAAAATGATGGAGTGATAGTTCTCCAACAGTGAACACTGGTCAGAATCCATGGCCTCCAGACAAGTAAATCCAACAGTCAGAATGTATATATGTGTGAGAGAGGGAAAGAGGGAGAGGGAAAGATGGGAGAGGGAGAGAGAGAGAGAGAGAGAGAGAGAGAGAGAGAGAGAGAGAGAGAGAGAGAGAGAGAGAGACAGAGAGACAGAGAGACAGAGAGAGAGATGGGAGGGGCAAAAATGCTTGCAGAGGCTCTGAAAGTCAAATTAAGAAGGGATCATGTGCATGTCAGAGACAGGCAGAGCTGCAGCTGAGCCCAAAGATAGGCATTGCACTATAGGGACAGGAGAATCAGTGTTGCTGAAGAGAGACAAAAGCAGCCTACTGGGAACTCCCTGTAGCTTGGGAGAAGTCCACCTCTTAATATGTTCTCAGCTGTGTAGATGATGGAGGCCAGCTACGCTGTGGAGGAAGGCAGCCTTCTCTTTCTTAAAGTCTACTGACTTTGATGTTAATACTCATCCAAAATCATCTGGGTCTAGAGATGTTGACACATAAGAATCATCATGGCACAGTTGGCTTGTCTTAGAAATCAAATTATGACACTGCCAAGATGGCATGAATACAGTGAGTGAGTTTTATCTTTTCCAAAACTACAGTTTTTGTTCTGGATATGTACTTTTTTATTGTATATTATTATAATATTAATATGGTCTTGGGACATTCTCATTGTGTTCATGCAAGCACTCAAATTGCCATTAAGGAAACTGTTTTTCAACTAAGACTTTTTAAAATGTTTTTTATTGTAGGAGGAAATAGGCCTCTTCTAGTTAATATCCTACTGCATTGATCTGCTCCCAAAGTGTCCGTGATGAGTTTCTCAGCAGGACTAAGTGTCTAATGGTGTTCAACCATTTGACATAGTGACATGACATGGTCATTTTCCAATAGGTTGGGTGACCATAAGACATATGTGGCCTAAGGTTCCAGGTTGGATATGCCTGGTGATGGTTTGCGTGCGCAAATACTGAGCCTCTTTGAGTATGAGGCCTGATGCATTTTGCTCAAATGTGTTAACAGACACAGTGAATTTTAATGAAGTTGCATTTCTAATAACTGACACTAGGGCTTTAGTTATTAATGATCTTGTGATTATAATAAAGAGCTTATAGATCAAAACCGAACTTTCAAGGCAATCTGATTGAATTTTGTATATTTAAGCTAACATTACACAGAAATGAGGTGGTTTTATTTTTTCCTTTATAGTCCATGTTCACTACAGAAAACACTTAATCTTCACTTTATTTTTGTCCTTTGTTTATTTTTCTTTTATAGTGTTTTTCCTAATTTTCTTCCAGGTTACTAGGTAAGAATGTCCTATTTATTGAGTAGTAATTCCTTCTATGATAAAGCTTTTTAAAGGTGGGGTGTTCTTAAGATACGTGAAGTACTCCATTCTGTAATGAAGCTCATTGAACTTGAGAGGTGGTGCCGCTCGCCTTTAATCCCAGCATTCAGGAGGCAGAGGCAGGTGGATCTCTGTGAGTTGTTCGAGGCCAGCCTGGTCTACAAAGTTAGTCCAGAACAGCCAAGGCTACACAGAAAAACCCTGTCTTGAAAGAAAGAAAGAAAGAAAGAAAGAAAGAAAGAAAGAAAGAAAGAAAGAAAGAAAGACTTAAGAGATAAATAACTCAGAAACTTAAGGAGGTCCCTGAAGTTAACCAGATTCACTATGGCACGCCCTCCCCCCAAGCTTATATTAGCAATAAGGGGCTGCTGAGAGAAACTTTCAGGCCTGATAGAGGCTCAAACTAACTGAACTTCCAAGAAAAGTTTCAGGCCAATTAAGTTGCCTGGAAAAGATACTCTTCAACTATGAACTGCCTGAAAATTGTATCCTGAGTCCCAGCTTTCGGTGGCACAGCTCTCTTTGAATTATTTCTGTTCCTGAAAGTAACCCTTCAATAATACTCCTGTAAGTCACCCCGAGTAAAACTCATTGGTTTGACAACTTGGATTTTGGTGGTGTCTTATTTTGGTCTGTTATTGGTTTCCTAACTGGAATGAGTTGACATTTGTTCTCACATGCCCAAGAAAAATGTCACAGAATAAACACGTGCTATTGTTTTTTAAACAAGCGTTTGTAAAAGCTCACATATATTCTTTTGCTAAAAAATGTGAAAATGTGCCAGTGAATTTTTTTCTTCCTAGTCATTTTGAATTTCTTCTTTGTCATATGATTTTGCTTAGTATGTTTTTTAGGGGTGTGTTTGTTTAAAACCCAAGTTCCACACTGTAGCTCAAGATAGTCTCCAGTTCACAATATACCCCTGCCTCAGACCCCAAGTGCTGTGATTAAAGATGCGACTCATCATACCCAGCTGTTTTGTAAAACCAAATTTATTTTCTAAATGATTTTATTGGATCCTTGTTAATACTATTTTATCAATAAGGTAAACAAGCACAGGTAAGCAATTTTCTGAGGTCAAATAAATAAAAGTTGAGACAATTTTTGTATGAATGGGCTATATTTTCATAAAATACAGTTGAGCTGGGAAAGCAATACTGCACCAGTGCTCTGATTTCAACTGATATTATGTACCCATCATTGTTCCCAACATGCTATTTTTTAAATGTGTGCACCATTGTTTTTACATTGAGAATTAGCATCTTCGAAGGTGAATGAAAGTAGAGATAGCTAATGAAATAAAATTTCAAAATCAAACATTCAAGTGACAACACATGCTGGCGAGGATGTGGAGAGAGAGGAACACTCCTTCATTGCTGGTGGAAATGCAAACTAGTACAGCCACTTTGGAAATCTATCTGGTGCTACCTTAGAAAACTGGGAATAGGGCTTCCTCAAGACCCAGCTATTCCACTCCTTGGAATATACCCAGAAGATGCTCCAGCACACAACAAGAAAATTTGCTCAACCATGTTCATAGCAGCCTTATTCATAATAGCCAGAACCTGGAAACAGCCTAAGTGTCCCTCAGTAGAAGAATGGATAAAGAAACTGTGGCACCTTTACACTATGGAATACTACTCAGCTATTAAAAACAAGAAATTCCCAAAATTTGTGGACAAATGGATTGAACTAGAAATGATCATAATGAGTGAGCTAACCCAGAAGCAGAGAGACTCAAATGGTATATAGTCACTTATAACTGGACAGTAGCCCAAGGGGCAGGTCCCATGAAAATCTGCACCTACCAGGAAAGTGGGATAGAGGTGAGAACATCCTATTGAGACTCTAGGTGAGAAAAATATAGGGGATAGGGAAGTAGGTGGATCCAGAGGGTCCTAGAAACCTACAAGAGGAGCATTATGATGGGTGGATCTGAGCCCAGGGGTTCTGCTTGATCAAAGGCACCAACCAAGTACAAAACATGCAGCCATCATCAAATCCCTACCCAGATCTAACCAAGGGACAGAACATTCCCCACAGTTAAGTGGAGACTGGGGACTGACTTTCACAGGATCTCTGGTGCCCCATATTTGGCCATGTCCCTTTGTTGGGGAGGCCCAATGGCACACGGAGGAAGGATAGCAGACTACCAAGAAGAGACTTGATACCGTAGCACCATACTCAGGGGGAGGAGGTCCCCCTCGGTCACAGTCATAAGGAAGGGGGATTGGGGTGAAAGTGGGAAGGAAGGAGGAATGGGAGGATGTATGGGATGGGATAGAAAATGAGATGTAATATGAATTATTTTATTTTTTCAATAAAAATGTGTAAAAAAAAAAGAATTAAAAAAAATAGAGCTTGTCCATATTGCTTTAATGAAGAAAGAAATGTATTTATATATTGTCACTAATACTTACTGTATACTTACACACTTTGATAAATTGAATTCAATGAAAACTGTTCAAGAAGTTTGACCCACAGAGCCTAAAGTTTGAGTACAAGGGATCATTTATGACAAAAATAGAGTTCTAGGCCAAAACAAAAAGCAACCCTGATGTATGAAAATTTCATATGAGGAGCAAGTTCAATAGGGGCCTAAGTCAGAATAGGGGGATGGCTTGAAAGGAGGCCAGAGAGTGGAAAAGAAGAATCAACTTTAACCTTGAAGGTTTGAAATGACCTTGTAAAAGTTAGAGAGGGCTACCAATTGAGAATGGCAGTTTTTAGATGATGATGTTATGTATAATAGAAGTTTAATAGATAATAAATGCAGAATGTGTACTAAGAAATCTTCCTTGCAGAAGACCACAGGTATGGAGCTGACTTCCTGCTCTCAGAAGTAGACACCAGTACAACTAATAAGCTGGTTAGCTGGGGGCGCCAAAGAGGGGTCACACAGAGAAAAAGCCCTGCAAAGTTCACAGTGGCAGCGAGAAGCCAAACATCCTTCTTGCAGAAGCCAATCGTGAAACCATCAACTAACAGGAAGGAACAGAGAAGAGCTATGTAACTCACCTAACGAACTCCACCAAGAAGTCTGTACCATATACATCCCAGCTAAATCATATTTCCAAGCAGACAAATAAGAGCAATAAAATATTTACCATGCACTAGACCACAGGAAAAGGTCAGCAAATTCCATAAGATGATGGTATACAGGCTACATTTACTTACTCATCAACAATTATAGAAAATTCTACTAGCAAAAGTAACTCTCATTTACAAGAAAAATAACCGTGAATGTGCATACAAGTGATTACTAAATTAAAGCAAAATATCAGTTGAATTTTTAAACTATTTGGAGCTGAATACCAAATGAAAATGCTATTCAGCAAAACTTTTGGCTTGGGAAGAAAGCATATGTTCATACAGTTATCTATCCAAAAACAAACTATCTGTGCTTTCAATATAGGGACCCATCAACAACATAAAATAAATAGACATAAAATGGCAGAAATTGCTAATATAAATAACAACCTAAAGCAGCAAACTAGAAAACAATATTAATAAACCCATGAATAAAACAAATAGAAAAAAAAATCACATTAATTTGAATGGTGTGTAGATGCTTCTAACTTGTTCAAGATCAAAGAACACAAGTAATCATTAGACATGAAATATGGAACACCAGCAGCACAGAGGAGGCCGGAGGATAGTAGAAAAGCCAAACTTCAAAGTAATGCGAGATTCAACTGCTCATTTCCAAAGCTAAATTTTAGGTGGATGTATTCTCTTGAAGTCTATAATAGCTCATTAAAGGGTTTAAAACTGTTAATGGAAGAAACCCATCTATGTCACCCTACGTGAGAAATGCCAGTGGCTCAAATAATGACTTCCCATTAGGGTCTGTTAATAAAGTAGTACCCTACTGTGAGACAGTGATGGCTCCAGATTACAGAGGAAGGATTGAGGAGAGCTTCACACTTGGATACCTCAGGTGAGGATGACAGGAGTTGGCTCCCATTCCTCTCCCAACCTGGCTCCATAAAGTTGGCTGCCTCACCATAAATCCTAGCAAGAATCTATTACCATGACAGTTTTCTGAAGTCACTCCTGGGTTGACCTTATAAGCCCCACCCCCCTACCCCACCCACACATCCCACTCCCAGCCCCAGCCCCTGAGTATGCAGATGAAGAATCTTCCAACACCCCTGTCCTGGCCAATTATACATGGCTACACAAACCTTGCCCCCCAGAGACCCTGCCACCTCCCCAGGGGCATAAATCCCTCCTCCTCCTCCCTTGCCCAATAAACAAACCATTTCTCCGAAGCTGTTCCCAGGCTCCCAGGCATGTGTTGTTTGCTCGTGCACTCACCATGCTAACCAAGATTGTACCAACTGCCTGCACCTGTCTGCCCCAGCTAAACTTCCTTCCATCCAGCCATACCAATATGTGCAAGCGGCCTGGCTATCCTGAAGGAGAGAGGCGGACTCGGAATGGCACCCTAGCCTGTACAAGGTAATGAGAGAGTGGCTGAGCTCAAGGTCCTGACAAAGTCAGGCAGGAGAAGCAGGAACTGAGCATAGAGAGAACAGGTGACTAATAACAAGGAAAAAAGTAACAATATTTACAGTTATTACACCTCTAAGTTGGGAAAAACATTGATATGTCCCCCATATCTAGGCTGACCGGGTTTTTAATTTGATCGGAAGCCCTGGGAAAGTGGCATGAAGTAACAAGAAAGCAATGCTTTCTGTTTAGTTTTGTTTTCCTCCAAATGTGTGCTCAGCAATAAAAAATAATGTTAATAATAGTTCCTATAATTTTTAGAGATATCTGTACTTTTGAAAAGTATCATCTTTCCCTTGCCTAGCATACGCTTGTAGTTAATTTTAAGGTTCCATGTGTATTCACGTAGCCTTAAAAAATATACAAATTATCATTGGCAATGGAGAATTTTACACTAGTAAAAAGCTACCTGTTTTTGTAACTTTTCTATAAATGTTTTATGTGAGGATGTAAACTTCATCTATTATTGTCTAAGCTTTAGAAGTGACAAATAAGTCTTTGCTTCTCTCAGGGCTGAGACTAACAGGTCACTGTGCAGGAGAACAGCTAGATGAATGAACAGGGGACGGTCACGAAGAATTGTCAGCCCAGGTGCTGTCATTTTATGCCCTGCTCTTCCCCACCTCTGATTTTCAGAGTTTTCATCCTTCAAGAAGGTATCTTAAAAATTCAAAGCTAAATAAATATAAATATAATGGAAACTATGCAAGAAATTGCACAAGCAAGATAACTTGCTAAGGATGTCATAACAATTTAAAGGCTAAACTCTAAATCAGTAGTTCTCAATCTGTGGGTCACAACTTCTATGATAGGCACCTATCAGCTATCCTTCATATTGGATATTTACATGACAACTCGTAACGGTATAGAAATTACAGTAATGACGTAACAACAAATAATTTTTCGTTAGAATGTCAATTTATGGATTTGGGAGAACACTGTTAGACCCATAATAAGACTTGCAGAATTCAAATTAAAGGGGAGGAATCAAAGCATGCAAAGCTGATAAAACAGTGCAAGGCAATAAATATAATTTGAGAATCTTTCAAAATCCTGTACTCACAAACTGTCCTGGGTACTTATCAAGCAGTTAAAACTAATTTATAGCCCTCCCCTCAAACTCAGTAACAATTTGGTGTTTCCCTGTCCGTGGTATTCACTGAGCTGATTATACAAAAAGGTTTTAGAAAGTACGTAGCCCGCTGATCTCAAAGCTACTGTCCACATTCATATTTTCTCATTGTTCTAGAATCCTTGCACTCACCACACCTCTTCATAGTAAGACAGTAGTAGACTTGTGTGCCTCTCTTCCTCCATCCTCAGGCTCCTCAAAGACCTCACTCCAATGGCTGGGTAACAGGATACACTGTGCACTGCTTGACACCAAGAATGTGCTAAACCAACATTAAATTCTCTGGGACAATACAAACAAGATGAGGATTTGCCACTTTAAATGTATAAATGAAATCAGTTTTCTTTGGAAGCAAATAAAAGAAGACCCATGTAGTGAGGTATTTTGGAGGCTTGTGAGAAAAGCACGGAGAAGCTCATTTGGAAGCATCACGGAAACCAGCTTGTAGCATATGTAAAATGCTTTGAAGATGTAGAGTGATGTGTGCACACTGAAAAAAAAAAAAAACTTGGCAAAGAGGAAAATATACTAAATACACAAAACCAGATGGAGTGTGAAAAACATGAAGAAAAGTGAAAACTAAGCCAGCCAGAATGCAGTTTTTCAGAAACAATGGCACCATTTTTGTTGTTATTTAAAATGACCAAAGTTTCAACTGTAATAAGAGAAAACAAGAAAATAGTTGTGCTCAATTTATAAATGTTTTTTTTTTATTTAGAAGGAAGCTAATTAAAATAATAGTAAGTGTTTTATCGTTATACTTTCTCCTAGAAAGCACAAGCGCATTGTCTTTGTAAATGAGGATAGCCCTCGAGGGCTTTGTGGAATCTATGTGTTTGTGAGGTCAGGAGGCCATGACTGTAGCTTCTTTGTGTGGTATTACTCTTGATGTTAGTATGTTCCATTTCTTTTCCACCTCGTGAAGCTATTACAGATGGCCTATGTTTATCTGCACAAATTCATCATTACTTAGGCATGGCTGCTGTCTCACTGCAATAGAATGATATGTTTCAAGTTAAAACCAGACTAGCAAAAGGCGAAAGATTTATATGATCTGAAGAGAAACCAGAGTATCTACCCAATGGACAGGACATTCTCCACAGCTGAGTGGAGAGTGGGGTCTGACTTTCACATGAACTCTGGTGCCCCATATTTGACCACGTCCCCTGAATGGGGAGACCTGGTGGCACTCAGAGGAAGGACAGCAGGCTACCAAGAAGAGACTTGATACCCTATGAGCATATACAGGGGGAGGAGGTCCTCCTCAATCACAGTCATAGGGGAGGGGAGTAAGGGGAAAATGGGAGGGAGGGAGGGAGGAATGGGAGGATACAAGGGAGGGGATAACCATTGAGATGTAATATGAATAAATTAATTTAAAAAAAAACAACAGACTAGCATTTAAAGTGACCTCTTCAGCTCCACATTTGCTGCAAGACAGTAGGTGAGTCATGTGAGTTCTGTACTCCACTACTTCCTTGAAATATAAAGAAGATGTTAGTTATGTTTCAATCTAATGTTGTAATGAAGATCAGGTCGGAAGATGTGTGCAAAACACTTAGGTGTATGTGACTTGTCTTATTATTATTTATTTATTATTATTATTTATTTTTTATGCATGCTTTTGAAGCCAATGGCTGCTTTGAAGAGCATATATGCAAACGTGTGTACGCTCAGAGCACACACCACAAGGAGACATGTTGGCTACACTGGAGGCCTTACCTTTCTAGCTTTTCTCCTATACCCCCATCTTCCTCTGGAAACTAGGGCTCTGGCCTACATCTAATTATTATTATTTATTTAACAAAGCCCACAATTGACTTTCCTCAGAAGAGCAGCTTACATCCTTCAGATCAACTCATTGGCAGGAGATGTCTGCCTTCTGCACGCATTGATCAGAGAAATTGGAGAAAATATGCTAGGTATTTATTTATTTATTTATTTGCTTTTCACTTCACATCCCCATTGTCGGCCCCTCCCTCCTCTCCTTCCATTCTCACCCTCCATCTCTCTTCTCTATTCTTCCCACTATTCCTCAGAACTCTCCCTACCCACCCACCCTAGCTCATCAAGTCTCATCAGGACTGAGTTCATCCTCTTCCTCTGTGGCCTGGCAAGTCAGTCCCACCAGGGGGAAGTGATCAAAATGCAGGCAACGGAGTTCATGTCATGGAAAGCCTCTGCTCCCCTTACTAGGGGACCTACATGAAGCCTGAGCTGTCCACTGGCTACATCTGTGTAGGGGGCCTAGGTCCAGTCCATGTATAGTGGTCCTTAGTTGGTGCTTGAGATTTAATTGTATATGGGAAGGAAGTCAAAATTTAAAGTTAGTGAACACTCAATGGCTACTGAGTAAGTTTCTTCAGAGATGTATGGATGAGGAAAGTGCAACAGAGAGCCAGTAATTTGCTTAATATTGGTGCCTTCTGAAATTTAATGCAATACTTATAAAGCTTTTCATACAACCCTATTGGAAGGACTCACTGGACTGTATTCACCTACAATTCAGGTCTTGCCAACATTTTAGACCTAAAGGTCAGCAAACTATGTGGATGAGTCCCAGGTAACAGTTGTAGTCTACTGCTTGCTTGTGTTGTCTTTTTAGGTAGGCAAACCTACCTTTGAGACTTCATCATGACTGCCTTTAGTTTGCAGCTGAGATCTTGCAGCTCGCGTGCCTGAAATATTTACTACGCATCTATGTGAAACCTGCTTTAAGATTTACTTTCTCAAATACCTTTTCCATGCTGTCTTTAAAACAGGGCATTGTCATCCAGCGCTAGGAGTTGAATTCTCAAGACAAGTATGTCATGAGAAAGGAAGCTGCAGAGATGACCTGTTTTCTTACCAAACGCATCTCTCCTCAGCACTTCTGCCTGCTGACGGTGAGGTCATGTGAGTTAGCACATTCAGCTTGTTTTTCTGAGAGGAGTTCTTCTAGCCCACTTTTAGTTCCTGAGTGCTGAATTACTCAGAGATCCCATGGTAAACCCACCTTCCTATTGTGACCCTGTTACACAGCAGGGAAGTCTGTGGAATGCCAGGCAATGTGTGTGTATGTGTGTGTCTGTGTGTTCTTACTGCAATGTGTCTCTACTTAGCAACAGTGTGGCACAGGCTGAAGATAGTGTCAGTCTGTGGAAGTGATACTAACTTGGAACTGCATCTTGGCTGTCATCATGGACCATGTCACCACTTTGTCACCTGACTCCTAGTTTTGTCAGCTGTAGCTAGGTGTCTGAGATCCCTTCTATCCTTGTGGAATGTGCCTAGTGTTTACAGGAGGCCAGTCTCTGACGCTCCCACATAGGCTAAATGCTCCTAGTGGGACATTTATTTGTATCCCCTGTATTTGTGAGATGAATGTAAGCCCTTCCATGAAAATGAGGGAGATTCCAATATCAACAGAGGAAGCATCCACTCTAGATATTTGATTATAAAGTTAATGTTACAAAATAAAATATGCTCATGACTCTTTAACCACTGCTTTTTAATCTTATTCCGAATTATGAGTTTTCTTCTTTGTTTTTATTTTCTCTTACCGAAAAATAAAAGCTGTGACATCAGACCATGGTTCTCTGTTCCTTGGCAGTTTTGCCTCATAGAGTGACAGAGTGTGTGAGAGAACTTGGCACCAGAAGCAAGGAGGGCCCTTATTCCCAAGTGTTTTTCTTTCATTTCCCTTCAAACAGCCCTACTGCATGTGTGCACAAGTTTGCACTTGTACTTTAGGTCAGGTTTAGTGCTGAAATAATTCAATCCTTCAGCAGCCTGCATGAGCCTTTTGTACCTGTGGCCTGTGTCATGGGTGCAGGAGAAAGAACATTCAGACTCCTCCACACACAGAAGTGTTTTCATTTGCTTTAACTCTGTAGCTCTCAAAACGGAGAAATATTTTGTTTTTGTATTGAGACTCTTAGTGGAATCAGAAAACCAGAAAACAGGACAGAGCAAAGAAATGTGAAGAAAGAGGCCAATAAGATAGCTCATTAGGTAAAGCTGATGGCTTGACTTGGATAAGGCACAAGGAAAGAACTTACCTCCCTGCTTGTCTTTTGACTTCCACATGCTCGCTGTGGCACACATGTGCCTTTCTACCCACAAACAAAATGAATAAATGTGAATAAAAGAAATAGGAAGAAAGGCGTGGAGAAAAAAAAACATAGAGTTCTGAGCAAGGACCAGCAAAAATAGAATTTTAAAAGATGACCATCCTAACGCCTTAATGGGTTTTGTTTTCTGTGTATAGGAACATCCCAGTAAGCATGGAGCCTTAACAATATTCTTCTGCGTTTCTTGTTTCGTGCTTAGCTCTCTTTATGTGAAAGCCTGCCTCTAAGACCCCACTGGGAGAAGGAAAACATTCCCTGTGCTGGCAGGTGGTCCTTTTATAAGCACTTTGCAATTGAAAACAGATGTTCCTGGGTGTGAAGAGGTTCCTGGTAAGTTAGTGGGGAGCTTAAGTCAGGAAATGATGGAGCTATGTAGGCAAATGCAAGGTAAACACGCTTCCTGGAGAGAGAGGCTTTGGGTATGGCAAACAGACTAAGCATCCTCACCTCCAACAGGAAGGTCTTCCTTAACTGCCCTGAGGTATACTTGGCTTCAACGTTGACAGCTTCCGTCTTATCAATGCTAACCTAAGACCCTTTGTTTCTTGTCTCTTTGGTGGATGTTTTCTGTCAAGAAGGGCAAGGCTGTTGATAATAGAATTGATCTGGCACTTGAAAATTCTTTCTTCAGTTAATTAGAGAACGGAGAGTTAACATAGCAAATGGCTTTTTCACGATTAAAAGTCAAAAGAAAATTCCCTCCTCCCTCCTTCAAAGAGGAGACAAAAATATTCTCTTGGAACTGATGTTTACAAAATGAAATTGTTGCAGCAAAAAGAATAATATGTAAATGATCATCAGAAATGAATTCTGTTTGCAAAGTGCAAGAAAATAATTACACACACACACACACACACACACACACAAATAACCACGTACAAAAAGGTAGATCTTATTGATACAGCTTTTCCTAAGCCTCCCATACCTATTAAATACCTTTCCCCATCTGCACAAAATCTTAATGAAGCCCTAAGGTGGCTACTCTTCTATCAATGTTCTGTGACATTGCCTGGAAAGAACAGTGAGTTTGCGTTGCACAAAGTAGAATTTAATCGAATTTTTAAGGTACAAAAGCCATAAAGACATTCCTTCCAATATCGCACGTTTTAAAATGTAATGGAAGATTGCCCTGAGTCGGTGAATAATTGTCTATTAATAGGAAGAAAGTATTAAGCTGAGCCCCAAACTGTTGCAAAAATGGAACCATACCTCATGAATACTAATGAAAAGAAAGGTCAGATTAATCTTTGTTCAAGCAACTGGTCATTGAATTCAAATTTACTGCTGGGATTCCTTCCTAATTGCTTCCCAGCTCACAGCCGTACACGGTGAAATGTCTTTTGCTTGAAACTGTAAAGAATTCTGTTGTCTTCTTCTCTGTTTGCTTGCTAAGGTCAGAGAACGCAGGCATTCCATTTGTATTTTTCCCCAATAATGTTTACTCCTGGAAGTAAATATAATCATATCAAGAAGCACTGTCATATCTCTTAACTGGGAAGTCCTGGCAATAACACCTTGCCTCCCTTTCTCTGTCTTCCTCTCTTCAGCAGAAACACATCCTTGGAGTCCATCAGGCTGTGCAGAGAGCAGCTTACACATGTGGAGTGTCAGATATTCACAGTTAGCATGCCAAGCAGCTGCTTGAATACCCCCCCCCCAAGAGGGAATGAAAATAACATAAGGCCATCAGGCAGTTATTACAGACTTCTTAGAAACAGGGAACCAAGCTAATCCCAATCAGAAAACAAATCATAATTACATTTTGTTCTTATATAGTGCGTTTCAGACATGACTTCATTATTTATCAGAACATTCTTCTAAGTGTAGGTAGCAGGGGCTTCCTACAGTTTATAGAGGCATAAACTCAGACATAAAAATATTAATTGATTTCTGCTGGGCAGAGAAAATTCAAGGTAAAGGAAAAGCAGCTTTCCACGTGGAATTTCAGAGCTTGTTCTTTCTTCATGCTATGGAAAACACAATATCTTTAATCTTTGTAACGCATTGTTGCCATAACACCAACACTGACTGTCTTATAATGCCAATTTATGATTTCTGGATTTTGTTTGTTTATTGCTATCTGCTGATAGACTGCACTCAAAATGTGATCGTTGATTTGGTAATAGCATGTTGCTCACGCGATCGCAGAGCAAATATGAGAATTGGTATGAATGATTTCACTCAAAAGTACAAGAATAAAAGAACACAAATAATAGAGCTAAGGATCATCATTGCAGAAAGTAACAAAGATTGCACTGAGAAACTTCTAGAGCCCATAGCTTCAAAGAAAGCTGTGGTCGTAGTTATACTGCACCAATAAAAGCACATGTAGGAGATTGCTTATGGGGGTTCCTTACCTAAATGTATCTTCTCACTGTCACCAATCTCTCCTCAATCCACTGCCCAATGACTATGTGTTGCTTGGAAACTTGACTTGTCATTGAAGAATCTGGTGGTAACATGGGCAAGGTCCTCAATCTCAAGGAATTTATAAACTGTAATAGAAAACATCAATCCTCACATCACCAGACAAGTGTAATAAGACGGAGAAGGTTCTGACATGGAGACAACTAACATGGAAGCTCCCCTTGTAAGCAAATCATGTGATAGGGCGGGGGGCGAGGGAGGGGGTTAGCGGGGATGGGGTGGGGAGCAGGACCCGGTGGGGGCGGGTCCTAGCACAGAGAGACCGGAACTAAAAACAAGGTTAAAGTTATGGAATCAGGAGAAGCCAAGTCTTTTTTGTTGGATTCTAGTTTCCGTTATTGCCGTCTGAATTATGAAATTACTTACAGTTCAAACAAAACCTGCTTAGTGAAATGTGTCTGCAATATTTTCTTTCCCAGACACAAAGAAGTTAAGGACAGTTTCTGACCTCAGATCATATGTTACCACTTTAGGGAAGGGACCTTGGATGGATAGTCGTATTTTAGTTTCTCCCATTATAAGTTCCCTATTTCATTGGGGAGTTTGCATATAAATGGGTTTGCGTATGTGTCTGATTTGGAGAGGAGCCTGATACACGTAATGCCTAGCAGTATCATCAGGTGTGAGAAAGACACAGTTACAGATGTAACTAGTGTAAACAGTTCACAGGAGAAGACAGAGGGCTGCCAAGATGCAAAGTGGGAGCATCAAACTTGTTCCAGCCTGTCTGTAGCCTAGAGGGCCTTAATATGAAGGTCAGAGGGAATTTCTCTTAACGATTCAGTTTGGCATGTCAACAGCCTATGCGGCAAAAGGTAGCAAAAGTTAAGGCTGAAAGCACAGTAGAGGCCAGGTACAAATGGCCTTTAACAATCAGGCTTAAGTGAACAAATTTTAAGAAATTAAGTTTTAAAAATCCCCTCCCCCCAAAAAAGACAGTTAAGACCTTCACTTTAAGCACAATGGGAAATCACGGGTGCAGAGAACCACACAAAGTTGCACCATTGAAAGTTCAGCTTTGCTGTTATGTAAAAAAAAAAACCAAAACAAACAAACACACACACACACACACACACACACACACACACACACACACACAGAAATCAAGTAGACTAAAGGAATGTGATCCATTAGGATGTTTTGATTTTTAAAAGGTATTAATTAGATAAATGTGTGAAAGCGAATAGGCAGACATACACATATTTCCGAGGTGGGGGGGGGGATATTTGAATGGCTTCTAAAACTGAGGGAAAGAAATTCAAGATACCCGGCTCCCTAACCCCCCACCTCTGGTTTCTATTTTTCTGTTGGTGTTCTTATATAAAGTGGGTATTCCTGCCATTTGATGAAATGAGGGTTCTCCACAAGGCCATAATTTTGCCCCAGGAAGACAGAGTGCCAGCGTCCGTCATGGTTTAAGAACCCCGGGATATGCCCTTAGAAACACAGACTACTGTATATATCGTGCCAGGGTAAAGCTTCAGAGTTTAGTCTTCCGTGAAATTGTGCTGTGGCAATGGGAAAGTCACATCTAAACACTGAAAGATGTTCCATAGTAAGTACTTTGAGAACTTTATCTCACAGTATCTTGATTTATACCTTTCATTCGAGTTGCTTACCCTGCACAGCATTAATTCCTAAAGGTTAAAAGCAATGATTTTTTTTTTTTTTATCAGTTTAGGGCACCTTGTTCTTAATTAAACTTCATCCATATAGTGTGCTCATTCGCTTAGACTCAGCACTTCTCTGGCATTATAAAATGAGTCTTTATTTTTATAAACAACACATGTCTGTGGAAATGAGTTCTTGGCTGTTAATCCAGGAGTCTAAATGAATGCTCACAATTTTCAGAAAAGAATCTACAATCTGCTTTGTATTCAATTCAGTAGGCAGTAAGAGGTACAGAGTTGGCAAGAAAACTCAGAGAGAAACTTGCTTCCTCATCAGTTGCAGTCAATGAAGAAGACAGACAACAAAGGAAAAGTTAGTAAGCCACAGAGCATGTATGAGATGGCTAAGATTGATTTGGAGAAAAACCCAAACTGAGGAGTTGAAAGGAGTGGATTTGGCTTTCCATGGGGTTGTCAAAGAAGGCTGGACTATGTGCGACATTTGAAAATTGATCTAAAGGGGATGAGGATGGGGGCGTCAAGCTAATATTTGGGGTCAGAGTGTGGCAGAGTGACAACTCTGGCTTTCAGTAACCCGACAACAGTGGAAGGAGAGACAAAGTTATAGTAGATGACATCAGCAAAAGGAGGAAGCAGTAACTGCAGATTGTTGGGGCTTTTTAGACTATGATAGGAAGGAAGCCAGAGTCTCCAGTAGCAGACTCTTGTCTTCCGGCTTCCTTTCTGAAGGATCACTGTGGTTGTTTTTACCTAACAAGAGAAAGGACAACTTTGGGTATCAGAATGGAACCAGAGGGGACTGTAGGGATTCAGGCATACTCCATTCTAACAGGCTGCACTGTGCTAGTCCAACAGCACATGCACTGGCAGGGCACTGACCCCGAGACAAAGCTTGAACTATACTGAGTACCCTCAGATAACCATGCGCCCACAGAACCACCAACCCAGGGTCAATTTCAGGTTGGTTTTGACCACCTTGTCAGTATCATTTTATTTACATATAATACTGAAGCAGCTGGTTCTGTCTTCTCCCTAAGGAGCTCCACAGGGCTGACATTCTCAGAATAAAGATTGTCTTTCTGACCAGTGAAATGAAGTGCTTTGCTGAAGTCCATTCCTGTCAACCTTGTGCTAAGGTGAGAGTTAGGGCAGTTCAGGGATGGCACTCCACTTCTTAAAGCTGATGAAATGATAGGATAGAGTTGGGGAAATGGTTTAAGTGAAGTCTATATCACACCCATTTAATATAAAAAACAGAAAGAAAATTAATATAGATGAGACTTACTGTGAGAGCAGATCAAAACAGAAATAGAGAAATAAGGTTTTCATCAGGTGAGACAGCCAGTGCTGTCAGCAGAAAGGAGGTTTTTTTGTTTTGAAACTTCTTTACAGAAAGTATGTCCTTTTCCTCACACTAACCACTTAATTGTAGCTAACACAAACAGAAAGCTTAACGTACACATCAGTGTGGGATTTACTTCTGTTATGGGTTGTATCTATCAACTCTCCCATTTTTAACTCTAAGGAACGGTCTCTCCAGTGTGATATTCCACTCAACAGTGATAACAGGTAGCCTTCCAAGGTACAAGGTGATGAAATTAGATGCAAAAGGCAAGCAAAGTGTGAAGATCACGTGAGCTCGCTCTTTGCAATAGGCTGTTTGAGCAATGTATAATTTCCTGTTGTGATAGACCCAATATTAATCCTAGAATTAGGTGAAAATTACATGTACCCAGGAGAAGACCATCTCATATAAATGAAATAAACCTATAATTAATGTTGCTGTGGCCTTGAGTATATGTGCTTTTTGCTGTTTCCATTTCCTCTGGAAGGCCTCTGCAGAAAATCTGAGGTGGCTTTTACCTATTTGGAAATCAAGAGACTTTAGAAATTACTATCCCCTTGGAGTAGGTATTGAGGAAATGTTTGCTAAGTGGATACATCCATCCATTCATGAACAGGTGAGAGGATGTGAGTCTCATGAGTCTCATGGATCCATACATGAATTCATTTTAGCCTATAAAATGCAAAAATAGTTCATAATGAGAAAAAAAGGGGAGGGAGAGGGGGGAGAGAAAAGAGGCTGTATTATTAACTGTTTATGATTCCCCTTATGTATTAGTAAGAATAATTTCCAGGAGATGCAGAGTGAGGTTGATTGAAAAGAGCCTCTTCATGGACTGTTCTAGAATAAACAAGGAAAAGGGAACATGGGAAAAAAAATGAAGGACATGATCCATATCTGATCCAGGTGATTTCTATGTACAGGTTCATGGGTTCCTAGAGCTTTCCCTACCCTCCCAATTGAAACTGGCATTATGTTTAGAGCAAAAAGAAGCTTCTCAAGAGAAAAATGTTCACTCTTGAGGTTGGATTGCCTCACCTGAAGGGGATGAAGGTATTTCTTCTCTGAGTCAAGAAGGCATGATCTTACCACCCCACTCTGCTTGCACACACCCTGACCACCACAGGTTGTTAGGCACCTTAAATTATATGATTTATATAAACTCTTACAAGAGATGTGACTGTTCTCCTGGGTGGCGTTTTCAGAAGAGGCTTCTGCACCCACTCAGCTCCCAAGGTGGGTCTTAAACATGTAACAAAATGTGGGGATTGAGACAAAGACCAAAGAGCCTTTTTAGGGAGGCTAACCTCAAGATGATTTAGGGAAACAAACGAAAATAATTTCAAAATTCTGTAACCTCAGATGTTTGCATGCCAAGATAAAACAATAAAGAACAATAGAGAGAGAGAGAGAGAGGGAGAAAGAGAGAGAGAGAGACAAAAAGAACTCTGTATTAATAAATACACTTCAAAATTATTTCTTTTTACTTTGCGGCAATTCAATTTTTTTCTACTTCCTTGTTTCTGAGCTTACTAGTAACTGTGAGCCAGTTCTCATGAGATTGTCTTTTTTTTTTTTTTTTTTTTTTTTTTTTAAAGATTCTTTTCACAACACAATTGGGGGGAAATTAATCAAAGAACCCAGTTCTTCTATCCAAGCTGTCACACCGCCCACTAAGCCTCCAAATGGGAATTTCCATTCAAATAGTTGCAAAACAGTCCCTAATGCTTCATATTGTCCATTAATGGTCAGCTTGTCTCTTCAGTCAAACAGAACAATCTTGTTTTCTCTAATGAAAAGAAAATTAAGTTAAATCTTAAAAGAAAAGGGTTTGTTGTTTGTCTTTAAACAATAGACACTAGATACCGCAGAGTAATGAAATAAACAGAAGGAGGAGAAAAAGGACAGAATTTCTCAAGGCTTTCTCACACAGCTCCACTTCAGCCAGATGCTCCCCTAAAAGCCTGTCCCTTGGTAGTCAAGCGTTCTTTAGCCTTCCATATGCCGCCTTCTCTGAGAGATGTACAATGCCCATTAAAATAGTAAAGATCTCAGAATGGAAAAGTCAAGAAATCCATTTAATATCCTTTAACCTGATAGTTCCAAAATTTACGAGTCTACAAAGCTTTTTCAATGTAGTTTGAACTGTAATTCTGTGCAGTGAGTGATATGCAATAAGCCTGCGGCACCCCTATACAAATACTACAAGACATGTCTGAGTGCACTGGAAGTCAACCCCCTGAAAAATGGAATCACTTAGAGGTAATCAAAGCCTCTGGTAGAAAAATGTAACTTTTGATGTTAAGAGCACAGAAGAAAAAAAAATTATATATGCTGGGAACCATATCCCACAGCACTTAGGGAGAGTGGAGATTAGAAAGAATTGAAAAGAAATAAAGAAACGGAAAACAAAAAGTCTAATAACTAAATCTCCTAAATCCACATTTTAACTTAATGTCTCTGATAGCAGAGAACAAAATTTTATAGGCTAAGGAGTATTAAGATGATAATAATTTTACTACCCCAATACCTTCTAACACTGTTGCCCATCTGTTTTGGAAATCTCCACTTCTCTAGGATTCTAGAGGAGAGAGTAGACAGGCTCACAAGGCTTCTTGGACATTGAATTTCTCTTACAAAACAATAGTTTGTTGAATTACATGCCAACTTAACAGATGGATTATATTTACTCTCAATGTGCACAAATTAAAAAATTAAAGAGAAAAAGTACTTGGTAAAACCAGCTTTGCGTTTTGCTGGTTCAGAAGCATTTAGGAAAATGGTTTGAAATGTTTGGCTAAAGCCCAGTGCCACCAGGCCTGCCTGGCTCCAGACACCAGTCCCATTGACTGAAAATTTCTATTAAGCAAACAGATGGGTGAGTGGTTTGTTGCTAACTTCCCCACAAGTATGGAGCATGAAATGTAATATTCCTGGAAGGATCAACACTGTGTGCTTTATATTTTTACAAACATGAGGAGAGACCCACTGCCAGGAGATTTTAGAATTAATATTAGCTGAGAAATAAATTTTCTAAAGAGATTAATTTTATCAGTTCATAGAGAAATTGAGAAAGAAGCTCATAGCAACAACAGAAACACTAGAACATTTGGGAAAAGTCTGAATTGTCTAAAGTTCTATGACTATGGATAAAATTATTAAAATGCTCCCTGAAATAATGGGATAACTTCACAATATACTCATTAACAAAACCTGAGATTTGTTTGTGTGCCTCTTTTAAATGAATAAAATTTACTTTAATAACAGTTTTTATTTCATAGCAAAACTGAGAAGAAAATAGAATCCTTGCCCATGATCCCACAGGCAGCTCTGCTGTCAGCATTTCTTACTAGTTGGTGAACTAGTTCATATTACTATGACCAAATGCTAAAGCTTACATTAAAGGCATGATGTTAGTAAAAACATAACTCAGGTGTGTAGATTATTGACCTTGTTATAACCTACAATAGCACTGAAAAGTACATTACTCTTGGATATTTGAAGACAACAGATACTATAGTTAACATTTTTTTTAAAAAGAAATCATTGATAATTTCATAGTTTATTCAATTTCAAGAAAAACTAAATTACAGGAATGTGTAAGTTTTGTAGTCTTAATTCTTGTGTCTTTCCAATAAGAAAATCTCATAAATTATCAATTAGTATTTGTAATTTGAAATGTGGAACTAATATTATCTCATGGGTGTGGCCCATTCTTTCATGAGATAGTGATGGTTGAGAAAGATATACAATGGAAAATAAACCATATTGAGTGCTTTACACAGAAAATTATTGTGATAAAACAAAAGCCATGTTAATTTCCACTGTTTTCTTTTTTAATTTAGTTTTGCTCTCCCTGTATACCGTGTGTGTGTGTGTGTGTGTGTGTGTGTGTGTGTGTGTGTGTGTGTGTGTGTACCCACAGAGGCCAGATCCCATGAAGCTAGAATTACTGGGAACCAAACTTGGGTCCTCTGTAAGAATGACAAGTGTTTTTAACTGCTGAACTCCAGCTACCATTTCTTCTGTTTATAAGAGCTTCTCTTTCTATGTCAAGCTATGTCAAGTTGGAATCTTGAGTGTGTAAATCATGTGTCTCCTATTTCAAAAAGATTCCAAGATGAATCCATGGCATAATTTTGACAATGGGATTCCAATAATTAAATGGAGTTTATTTGAGCTCTGTCTTTTGATATATTCACTGGAGAGATTAAAATTTCAAAGAAAGACTAGAAAACTGAGTGACCAGTTAAGAGTGAGTCATTACCTAATACCCAATGTATACATTACTGGCATTAATCTTCTTCAAGTATCTTTCTCAACATGGTGACTGTTGCATGCCCCAAATGCTGGATATACAATATTTGCAATCAACTGAGAGCTAGGCACTGACAGAGGCATCTTATCTACAACCAAGGCTTTCTGAGTATGATAATTCCTTTCATTATATTACTAATCTGATTATTAACTTTATGCTTCATAGAAAGAGTAACTTAAAATGCTTTATTTTTAAAATCACAGAATATAATTTTTAAAGATGTAATACTCCATTGCAATCCATAAATCCTTTCACTCCCTCATTGCCCCCTCATCTTTGCCTTTACAAATTCCTTTCCTTATTCTTTTTCATCTATCTATCTATCTATCTATCTATCTATCTATCTATCATCTATCTATTGATCTATCCATCCATTTAATCACTTTATAGCCTGATTACAGCCCCTTCCCTGCTTTCATTCCAGTCCCACTCTCATACCTCCTTCACTCTCCTTCTCAGAGAAGAGGAAACCCCTAATGGGTACCAACCCACTCTGGCATCTCAACATGCAGGAAGACTAAAGGTATCCCCTCTCACCGATGCCTGACAAAGCAGCCGAGATAGAGGAAAGGGATCCAAAGCAGGCAACAGAGTCAGAGATAGCCTCTACTCCCATTGTTAGGGGACCCACATGATGACCAGGCTTCACATCTGCTACATATACGTAGGGGGTCTAGGTCCAGCCCATACATGCTCTTTGGTTGGTGGTTCAGTCTCTCTAAGTCCCCATGGGCCCAGATTACTTTACTCTATAGGTTTTCTTGTGGTGTTCTTGCCCCCTCCAATCCTTCCTCCCACAATCCTTCCTCCCATTCTTTCACAAGACTCCCCAAGCTTGGCTTATTGTTTGGCTGTGGGTCTCAGCATCTGCTTCCATCAGCTGCCAGAAAATGCCTCTCAGAAGACAGTTATGCTAGGCTCCTGTCTGCAAGGATAGCAGAATATCATTAATAGGTGTTGGCTCTCTCCCATGGGGTGGGTCTCAAGTTAGGCCAGTCACTGGTTTGCCACTCCCTCAATCTCTGATCCATCTTTATCCCTACACCTCTTGTAGGCAAGATAAATTTTGGGTTGAAAGGGTTTTTTTTCCATGTCGTTTTAAAACTTTATTTTTAAAAAACTTATTCACTTTACATCCCAATTGTAGCCCCATCCTTCCTTTCATCCCAGTACCACCCTCTCTTCTTCCTCCTTCCCCCATTCCTCTCCCCCAGCCAACAGAGAGAGGGAGCCATTCTCCCCTACCAACTGACCACATCTCATCAAGTCTTATCAGGACTGACTGCATCCTCTCTTCCTCTATGTCATGGTAAGGCAGCCCACCAAGGGGAAGGATCAAAGTACATGCAGCGAAATCCTTGATAGGGACATCCTCCTTTTCCCTTAATAAGGGACCCATATGGAGACTGAGCTGCCTATTGACTACATCTGAGTGGGAGGCCTAGGTTCTCTCAATGTATGGTCCTTATTTGGTGTATCAGTCTCTGCCTGCCACCCTGGGCCCAGATTTGTTTGCTCTGTTAGTCTACTTGTGGAGTTCCTGTCCCTTCCAGGTTCTTCTATTCCCCCAGCTCATCCAAATGACTCTCTGTGCTCTGCTCAAAGTTTGACTGTGAGACTCAGCTTTTGCTTTGATCCTCAACTGGATGGAGTCTTTCAGAGGCTAACTATGGTAGGCTCCAATCCTATTACCTCTCTTTCACAGCTTCCAGTGTCTATTCTATTTGCCCTTATGAATGAAAATTAAGTATCCTCCCTACAATCCTCCTTATTACTTAGATTCTTTAGGTCTGTGATTCATAATATGGTTATCTTGTGTTATATGCCTAATATACTCTTATAAGCAAGTAAATAGTATGCATGCCCTTCTGGGTTACTTCACTCAGGATGATCTTTTCCAGCTCCATTCATTTGCCTGAAAATCTCAGGATGTCCTTGTTTTTGATAGCTGAATAAGTATTCCATTGTGTAGATGTACTACAGTTTCATTATCCATTCTTTGGTTGAAGGGCATCTGTGTTGTTTCCATATTATGCCTAATACAAAGAAAGCTACTATGAACATAGGTAAGCAAATGCCTTCATTGTATGGTGGACAATCTTTCTGGTATATGCCCAGCAGTAGTATAGCTGGGTCTTAAGGTAGAGCTAGTGTCAATATTCTGAGAAAGCGTCAGAATGATTTCCAAAGTAGTGGTACTAGTTTGCACACCCACCAGCAGTGAAGCGGTATCCCCCTTTCTTCACATCCTTGCCAACGTGGGCTTGAGGTTTTTATTCTCACCATTCTGATAGTTGTTAGATGAAATCTCAGAGTTGTTTTGATTTGCATTTCCTGGATGCCTAAGGATATTGAGCATTTATTTAAGTGCTTCTTGGCCATTCTATATTTTTCCATTCTGTTGAGCTCTGTAACCCACATTTTAAATTGGATTATTTGATTTGTTAGTGTTTAATTTCTTGAGTTCTTTATATATATTGGATATTAGCCCTCTGTTGGATGTAGGGTTGGTGAAAATTTTTTTCCCAGTCTGTGGGCATTCATTTTTTTTTTTTTAATATTGGTGTCCTTTGCTTTACAGAAACTTTTCAGTTTCATGAGGTCCCACTTATTAGTTGTTGCCTGGGTTTTGGTGTTCTGTTCAGGAAGTCATCTCCTGTGCCAATGAGTTCAAGGCTCTTCCCCACTTTCTTTTCTAACAGATACAGTGTTTCTGGTTTAAGTTAAGGTCCTTGATCCACTTGGACTTGAGCTTTTTGCAGGGTGACAAATATGGATCTATTTGCATTTTTCTACATGTGGACATCTAGTTAGACCAGCACCATTTGTTGAAGATGCTATCATTTTTCCATTTACGGTTTTTGCTTATTGTCAAAAATCAAGTATCTATAGGTGTGGAGGTTTATTTCTGGGTCTTTGATTCCATTGATCAACCAGTCTGTTTTTTATGACAGTACCATGCAGTTTTTATTACTGTTACTCTATAGTATAACTTGAGATCAGACAAGAAGATACTTCCAGAAGATCTTTTATTGTACAGGATTGCCTTAGCTATTCTGTTTTTTGTATGTTTGTTTGTTGTTTGTTTGTTTGTTTTTCCGTATGAAGTTGAAAGTTTTTCTTTCAAGTTCTATAAAGAATTATGTTAGTATTTTGATGGGAATTGCATTGAATCTATAGATTGCTTTTGGTAAGATGGGCATTTTATTTTATTTTATTTTATTTTTATTATTATTATTATTATTATTATTATTATTTTTTTTTGGTTTTTCGAGACAGGGTTTCTCTGTGTAGCCTTGGCCATCCTGGACTCACTTTGTAGACCAGGCTCGCCTCGAACTCACTGCATTTTAACTATCCTAATCCTACCTATCTATAAGCATGAGAAATATTTCCATCTTCTAACATCTTCAATTTTTCTTTTCAGAGACTTGAAGTTTTGTTTTGTTTTGTTTTGTTTTCATACATATCTTTCATTTGCTTGGTTAGTGTTACACCAAGATACTTTATGTGTTTTGTGGCTTTTGTGAAGGGTGTTGTTTTCCTAATTTCTTTCTCCATCCATTTTGTTTTTCTTTTATACAGAGGGGCTACTGATTTTTTGAGTTAATGTTGTATTCAGCCACTTAGTTGAAGATGTTTATCAGCTGCAGGGGGTCCCTAGTAGAATTTTTGGGATCACTTATGTGTACGATCATATAATATGTAAAAAGTGATACTTTGGCTTCTTCCTTTCCAATTTGTATCCCCTTGATCTCCTTTAGTTGTCTTAATTCTCTAGCTGGCACTTCAGGTACTATATTGAAGAGCTATGGAAAGAGTGGACAGCCTTAAGTTTCTGTCCATTTTGTTTGCTATATTGTTCCCTAGGTGAGAGGAAAGCCATCTTCAGAACCTGTGAGCTCAGAAGTCTGTCTGTTCTCCTTTGGGATACAAGTATGCTCTTTGGAGCAGCAGCTGGGGTTGTCTTCATGGATCTCAGACATCAGGGCGTCTGAGGTTGGAGCGGTGCACCTCAGTATACGGCAGGTATCCATCCACCAGGGGAAAGGTGGGAGTATGCGGGTGGCCTATAGCTGAGACTATGCTCCTGCGTAACCAGGGGCCTTTTCCCAGTATTAGCTGGGAGACTTGAAGTTGGACCCACTGTTTCCCCCACCATGGGCTTTGCTCTCACCTTGAGAACAAAAAGCTGGGGTCCACAGCCACCATCTGTTAGTTGTTCTGGAATCACTGCTGTTCCACTGATGCAATACCTTTCACAATTGGTGCTGCCATGTTGGATCTCTGGGTTGAAGATTTTATGAGTGCTTTTTCCTTACTCTTGAAATAGTTCTTATCTTTCACCTTTGGTTCATATAGCTACATTTCCCTATTTGGTCCTGCATCACAGCACTTGACTCAAGTGTGAATAATCAAGCTATTAGGATTGACCCCTTATGCTTCATCTTGTGGCCATGAAAATGAGGCGACATTGCTTTCTAAGCAAATATTGTTCAAATCCTATTTTCAGTTACACAAACCGTCATGCACTGTGACATTTCATTTATTATAAGACTCTTGTTATAAAAAATTTCAGTGCTTTTAATGTCCTTTTATTACACACTGTATATTCTTTTTATTGTCATCTTTTTCTCCCAAGACTCAACAAAGTTTAGGTATTTGTTATTTGTTTATTTACTTATCATAAGAACCAAAAGTTCTCAAACATAAATTCTTAGCTGGGTAAGATGAGGAGAAGAGAAAGCATAGACCACTATCTCACACTTTTCTCCTCAGGCTGTGCCACCAATTCTCTCAATGATACATGAGCTGTGAGTTAAAGGAGGTAAGGGATACTTAAGCTCACAGTGGAAAGACAGAATCTACTCTCATGTACACACACACACACACACACACACACACACACACACACACACACACTAAAATGAATTAAGAGAAAAGTAAAATTTGAGTCTTTCTAATTTTTGGATTTCTAACTAAATGATAAATGCTATAATGAGTATGATTATGATTATTTTCTTAGTTCTATGAAAATTACTGAGTTTTAAGAATATGTACTTAATAAAGATTTTTTTCTTAACAAGGGATATTTTTACTTTTATATATATACTTACATTATTTAATATATATACAATGAACTACATACAGCAAAAGGACCATGAAACAATTAGGAATTATATAAATGTCACATTCATAGTGCTTTGCCCATTTGCATTTGGAACCTTGGAGAAAAAGTCTTTTCTTTCCTGGCGAATCTACAACTCTGAATGTAAATTAATATCTATCATATCTCATCTTTATCAACCTAAAAACTTCTATCTAGATCTAAAAGTGTCTTTTTAAAAATTTTTTTTATTAATTTTTTCTTGTTACATCTCAATGGTTATCCCATCCCTTGTATCCTCCCATTCTTCCCTCCCTCCCCCATTTTCCCTCTATTCCCCTCCCCTATGACTGTTCCTGAGGGGGATTACCTCCCTCTGTATATGCTCATAGGGTATCAAGTCTCTTCTTGGTAACCTGCTGTCCTTCCTCTGAGTGTCACCAGGCCTCCCTCTCCAGGGGACATGGTCAAATGTGAGGCACCAGAGTATGTGAGAAACTCATATCACACTCTCCACTCAACTGTGGAGAATGTTCTGACCATTGGCTAGATCTGGGTAGGGGTTTAAAGTTTACCGCCTGTATTGTCCTTGGCTGGTGCCCCAAATTTGTGGATAAATGGATTGAGCTAGAAATGATCATAATGAGTGAGTTAACCCAGAAGCAGAAAGACTCAAATGGTATATACTCACTTATATCTGCATACTAGCCCAAGGGACATGTCCCATGAAAGCCTTCACTTACCAGGAAACTGGGAAAGAGGGGAGGACATCCTATTGGGACTCTAGATGAGAGAAGCATGGGAGAATAGCAAAGTAGAAGGATCCAGAGGGTCCAAGAAACCTACAAGTAGAATGTTATGATAGGCAGATTTGGGCCCAGGGGTCCCGCTCAATCTAAAAGTGTCTTAACCCCTACACAACTAAGCTTAATTGTAAAACTAAACTATCTAGTCTTCAACCTCATCAAAGATTTGAGAAGGAATAAAATTAAATATCTGATTAAACAGGAAGTTGAAATTAGCAGCTTCCAAAATGAGAAAATGACAGAGACAGTTACCTGCTTAGACAGTGACCCAAAACTCTCTATAACATTGGAACATGGTCTTTAGCCTTCTGGCCCAGTATATCTGGCAGATATATTTGTGAAGCAGGAACTATTGAGGACTTGCTTACCTTGTCTTGGCAAGTTGGCTATCAACTCTGCCTGCATCCAAGGTTGCTCACTTTTAGGCAGAATTCTGTCTGTAGCAGAAATGAGGGCATTTCCCCCCAGTGACTTGTTTGCCACATTTGAAGCTATCTCCATAAGGAGGTTCTATGATGCTCATCATCTTCGCTAAGGTAGGTTGGGTGTTGCCGGGAGTTAATCTGTCTTATTATCACAGTATCCTTAAAATCATAAAAACATCTTTAAAATGCCATAAACTGTAGGTCTCTGAGGTTTTCGAAGTCCTTATCTAATGATTTTACCTTATCCATCTATAGACTCATATCTATCAGCTAAACCTAGGTGTATATTCTTGTGTTGAAAATAAACTAGTAATTTACATGGCCATGAGTTGATCAACTAACAATCAACTTATATTACTTAATTATCACAAACAGCCTGCAATAGCACCTTCAAAGTATTGGAAGTAAATCTTGTATTATAATTGAGTTGTGTGGGTACACACCTCCTATTAGAGTAGCAATATATTTAATGTGTGTGAAACACACATTGTAACCAACACAGAATTCTAAATTTTGTGTGTATTTTTCTCAGATTATTTTATTTTTAAATGTCGATGCCAATTGCTAACTTACAACTGTTGAGTTTCATATGGGGGAAGATAGAGATTAAGAACCAAACTTTTTTATCTTTTCCCTGATTATCCTGTTCTTTATAGCCAGGCTTACAGTGCTTAGTACAATATACAAATTTGGATCTTTTCTTTTTCACTGACTTTGTCATATTTCTAACAAATAAGTTGTATTTCTTGTGATGGTATATACTATAGTTTAGATTTTGAATATTCCCCAAAGTCCATGGGCTAAAACCTGGTACTTTGAGAGATGCTGTAGCAAGTGATGGAGTCATAGGGCCTTGAGTGAGCACCTCGTGAGCCATTAAGAGTTTGCGTAAGGAAAGGCTGATGGAAACTCAGTCTCTTTTCTTTGTATTTTCCCAATGAAGGAAGTAAGTTTGCTCTGTTCTTTTTCCTACTAGGATATGTTGCCTCACCACAGACCTAAAGCAACAGTGATTGCACCACTGAACCTTTAAAACTATGAGTCAAAACTGATGTTATCTTTTGATATGTTGATTGCCTTAGATATTTTATTATAGCAATGAAAGTTGGCTCACAATGCCCACGTACATATTAGATATTCCTGACATCTACATCACACAATATTCACAGCAAGTCTCTTAGTTAACTTTACACAGCTGTGCTCTATACTCCTGAGACCATAGCTTAAAAGGGGAAAGGTTTTGGCTTATAGTTTTGTAGGTCTACAGCCTTTGACTACACTGATTCTGGTTCCATCATTAGGCAGACATTATGGCAGGGAGGGAGAGTTCTGGAACAGGCTGTTCACTTCCTGGCACATAGGAAACAAAGAAAAAAGGAAAGGATGACAGAAGGCTAGCCTCCGCTGCACCAAGGGAGGTGCACATCTCATGGCCAGACTGTTTAGAATGTCTCGAGATAGCCTTGTCAACTGGGACAAAGCAATGAATAAATGAACCTATAGTTGGCATTTCCAATAGAAACCTTTGTAGTACAGTTTTAATATCTGTTATTAATTCAACATTATTCTTTATTGTGTGTGGGTACCTGTATATGTGTAATGTGTATGTATGTGTGTATGTTTGTTATTGTGTGTGAGATCAGGCACATGCTATATGCTTGTTAATGGCAGAGAATAACTTCAGGCAACCTTAGGTGTGGGTTCTTACCTCTCACCTCATTTGAGACCAGACTCTCTCTTTTGTTCTGTGGTGCTATAGATGGCAGGCGAGCTACCCCATGGGATTCTGGGAGTTCTCCATGCTCCGCCTCCTCTCTCCTTAGGATCACTGGGATTATGAGACTTCTAGGGACCTGCAGATCCTCATGCTTGCTCAGCAACCACTTTTCCCTGCTAAACCATCTCCTCAAACCAAATTCTTCCTCATTTTCCTTTTGTAAAATCAGTATTGGGGACCAACCCCCAAAAGAGGACTAGAACTGGGTCTTATACTTCAGGCAAAGCAATCCATCCTTGGGCTAAGTTCATCATCCTCTCTTATAAATTCTCTTATTTCTAATTATTTCAGACCTTAAAGAACATATGAAAATTTTGTATATCTATTGTTTTATGTACTCACCACATTGTTATCCTTCGTATCACTTTCTGAGCTAATTATCTTGAAATTCTCCCAGGCTTTCTCATTGTATCATTTGTGTAAGACACATAGATTTAGTTTCATGAATAAAATGCCTCCTGAATGTTAATAAAATACAGAAAACATGGTCTTCTTCCCAGTATAGGAATAAGTATCACTCAGCAGTGAGCAATCAAATGTCACTTTCAAAGTAGCATAGGCTACTTTGTACACATAAACTGTTTGGCAATGGGGTTCAAGAGTGCTGAAGGAGATGAATTAAAGTATTCCTGGCAGGAACAGGTCAGAAGAGGTTAGGTATACAGTGTTTATAAAAGGTTGAATTTAGGTCAGCATTATAGGCTAATAAGAACAGGAAATCTGGGTTGTTTGAGGAAGATGGAAGCAATATGATTTTTAATCTTTCTGAAACAATAGAAAATAAATGAATCCAGAATTTAAATATATGACTAGCATTGTTAACAAAACTAATTTATAATATTTCCCCATGTTAATGGAAGACAAACTGCTGGGGACAAATTTCCTATTGCTAAGATCTGGATTGTATCAGGGCCAATATGAGAAGAATCACAAGAAAGGCACACAACACTTGGTGGAGAAGAGGACCCTCAAATAGCTAACAGTATTAACTGTGTATTTATGTATTTTGTGTGGGAGTGGATGAGTGGATTTATGGGTGTACTTCCAAGTGAGTTCCCTCCTCCCACCTTGAGTCTCAAGAATCAAGTTTAGGTCATCAGATTTGGTGTCAAGTGCCTTTAACTATTGAACATCTTGCCTATATTCTGGACAAGTCTCTACTGCTGTGGTACCCTATCACTAATGTAGTATGTTTCAATACAAATACAATATTTCACAAATGTATAAGTCAAAAGTCCCATAAGCTTAAATAAGTTTTCTGTTCCAAGTCTAGAAGACACAAATCAAGGAGTCATGAGAGCTGCAATCTTTGGAAGCTCTTAGGGTGAGAGTGTACCTCCAGTCTTATCCATTTTATTGGCAGAATTTTATGCCTTTGGTGGAATGAAGTCACCACTTTCTCATTGGCTACTGGCCAGGGCTCATTTTCATCTTCTGAAGCTGCTCATATCTTTGGGTACTGTCCCTTTTCTCCACCTTCAAAGGCAGCAGGGACAGGTCAGTGTTTGCATAATTCAAATATATATGAGGTGGTCTGTGTTGAAATTCAAGTCTGGCTTAAGTTTGTGAAACTTCTATAGAGAAAGGCTTTGGGGCTAGAGCTCACTATACATTGACAAGTCAAAGTAAGCTACATAAATTTGAAGTTAATTGATCATAACTCTCATCAGATCTACAGTGTCCCTGTGTAGGTGGGCTCACATTACTGTCCCAGGGAATAAATAGAGGACAAAAATCTTGTGGATCTGCCTTAGAATTCTGCTTATTGTGAAAGCTCAGCTGCTTCTCAGAGCAATCTGGGGCACATGAACTTGAGAATGTTAATCAGCTAATGTTCTTTCCAGGAAGGCCCACAGTGAGAAACTGGTGGATACAAAGAAAACTTAAAAGAATGCTGGCAAAATTTTTTTACTTGTTAAGCTAAATAAAAAGAAAAAAATTAAATTTATAAAATGATAATTAAGCAAAAACTCTAGATAACACAGGGATGATAAGGAAATACTACATATTTGAAAGCAAGTTATAATGTGCTTGTGTTTTTGACAAAAATACCGGTGGAGCTGAAGCAAACAGCTATATCCCAGTGAAACAAAGAGTACCAGGAAGATCTTGAAATGAAATACTATCCAGATTGTTAAACAATATATGATAAGGAACAACATCTCTTTTTTTAAAAAAAGAAAAAAAGAAAAAGAAATTCCTGGTGGAAGCAATGTAGCCAGAACTACTAATGAGTTAATTACTTGGTGTTAGAGCAAACCATAAAACATAATAGAATTGCATCAATTGCCATTAGAATAATTAGAATTTTGGAAATGAGGTAACATGACTCAGATGTGAATCTTAATGGAAACAAAATTATTTCAGAAATGAAAAGCAAACTAGAAGAAACACACAAGTAACTAAATAGACGACATTATAAGAGAAAGAAAAGTGAAAGATAGAGATACCATTTAAAGCTGAAAAGAAATAAAGAGATAAAAGGTAACTGAGACAATAAAAAGTATTGCATAAAAACAGAGAAGGCAGAATAGATGGATGGATCCAGGCCTTTACATGGTCTTGGGAGTGAAGGTGCATGTGTGTGAAAGGGAAATCACCCCTCGCTGCGCCACGCACACACAAAACTAATTGCTAAACAAATACAACAACCTGAAAGGTCACATTGCTTTTATGTCCTGGATTGTCTGAGAATATTCACTCAGAACAGACATATTAATATATATTATAGGAAATACTGGATTTTAAATGGAAGGAAAAAAAGTGAAAAGGGGCAACGGTGGTCATTCATAGGGAAAAGTAGATTTTTATCCATGTTTTAGACAATTATTTAGTGGAATAGCAAGATGAAATAATGGTTTACTTACTAAACTAAAATCAAGCAGTAATTAAAAGTGACTTTGTAATGCACCTGGAGAGAAATAAATACCACAATTCAAAACACCTGAGTATTTGATTGAGAAGGGGGTAGGGAAATCAGTCCACCCCAGCATCCTACGGAATATAGTCATTCTGAGCCTGTTGTGTGCAGTATAAAACAAAATAACTGGTGCATGATGGCATGTATTAATCCTATCATCCCTGTGTGGCCTTAAGAGTAGATTCTTGAGTTAGAATAAAGAAATGAGTACAGAACTCTTTATAAGAGGTTAGGGATAATTCAGTAAATTTCGCAAAGGAAATAATGAAATCCCCTATACAAATAGTATTCATATAAACATGTACATCTAAATTTCCCTTTCCTACCATCCAAAAGGCATGAGCTTTAAGAAGTAACCAGAAGCTCTGGCAGCTTGCTTAAACTTTTGAAATATCATTTCCCACTTTAAAAAGTCAGAGCTTCAAAGAGAAGGGGAATTTTTCCAGTTTTGAAGGGGGAAGGGTGGATGAGCATGCACACTAAATATCACAGAAGACTCAGGTCATGTCAGAGAGATGTAGGAACCGCTGGGCAAGTTTCCATACTATTCCTTGAGTTTCAGAAGGATGATAGTGGATGCAAAGGTGTTACTCCAAAGAAAAGTGCTTGCCTAGCAAGCATCAAGTCTTCTTCAATCTCCAGAACCATGACAACAATGCCCATATTATTATACTAATTACACAAATACCTGCAGTTCATCTCCTTGGACAAAGATGCATAAAAGGAAAGTATAATCAGACAAGTATCTTGACTTGTCTGTGTAAACAATGCCACTAAACAAACAAACAAAGCATATGAGAGAATATCTCTTTGTGGAACATTTTTGCTGAAAAATTTAACATTACTGTTTTATGATTTCTTCTGAAGCAAAAAGATACGGGAATTGAACGTCAATGACTTACAACATGAAGGAAAAACTCTCAGACATAGATGAGAAAAGAAGATCCCACAAACTACAATCTTTTGTGTGTGTATATGCATGTATGTGTGCAAGTGCACACATGTGGAGATTATAGAGGAATCTCTGGTTGCTCCCCAGCTGTCACTCATCAATATAACACTGGCCCGGACCTCATCAGGTAAGCCAGGCTGGCTGGACCATGAGGCCCAGAAATCCTCTTATCACTACCTCCCCAGAACTGGGGACCACTGTGTCAACATTTTTTTCATGCTTGCAAGCAAGCACTTTCCTGAGTGAGCCATCTCTTCTGTTTCTGAAGTGTGATATTGCCACATTCAGAAGCATTCTGATAAAATGTTTGAGTTCATCTATATATTTATCGGCAAGAAACACAGTAGGAAAACCACATTGACTCCTGGGACTTAGGATTACCAAATGTGAGTTCTTTGAAACTTTCAGTATTTTGATTCTTCAACAAAATCGGAAGGATTAGAAAGAAATGAAGCTGGCACTGGTATATTGGTAGAGACTTCATTAGTGGAGCACTGGCTTTTAAAGCAAGCAGAACATGATGATTGTGTCTAATATTAAACACTTGGGTGATAAAGCTATGCAAAATAGGTGAGTAATTGCTATGAAAGTCAAGTAGCTTCCTTTGGGAGAAACTGCAAGTTGTGGCTGGAATGGAGCAGACACGGTTGTTTCTGAGACACCAAGCAGCGTTCCATTTCAAGATGTGGGTAGTGTTCAAAAGGGCATTGACTTTATCATAAGGCACTGATATAGATATCCTCATAGCCAGGTACTGATGGCATTCGTTCTCTCTCTCTCTCTCTCTCTCTCTCTCTCTCTCTCTTTCTCTCTCTCTGTTCTCTCTCTGTCTCTCTCTGTCTCTGTCTCTGTCTCTCTCTTTCTCTCTCTCTCTCTCTCTCTCTGTGTGTGTGTGCAAACTGAGTAACAGCACCTCACATTCCATGTGATAGACTACAAATCACTTTCATATTCTTACATGATTTCCAGAGTTTAATGGCATTTAAAAAGAAATCATTATTTTCCCCTTTTAAATATAAAGAAATCACACCTAGAACTTGGAGTTACATATCTAGTGACACTGGGAGCTCAGGCCTCCTCTAGGCTTTCTGGTCCCTAGGTAGTTCATCTGTACACCCTGTCCACACAAACATCACTCCGGTACATGCTTCCACACATGTAAAAATTGATACTCTGTAATGTAGACTCTGTAACCGTGCCTGCTCCAGTGTCCATTCCAGTTGCTGTTTTCATAGCACAAATACAATGTGTGCATCCCTTCCTATTTATCAGACATCACAAGGTATCCTACATATGTGAGTGCTGAGGTTTCCACAGGATGCTTGTCTGGGGCCTCTCACGATACCCATTGTAGGCATGCTGGTTTTTCCCATCACTGTACGCCAGCGTTAACACACTGGCCTCATTTGAACAGGGATAAAGATGAGGGATGACAGTCTAACCTCTACTTAAGTTCTGTTTTTTGCACAAGGAAACCGACCAAGAAATCTTAAGAAATTTATACTCACAGTGAAATAGCAATGTTCTCTGCAATTTTGTCGTAAGACATATTAATTATCATTGTATTAACTCCATTGTGACCTAGCACATGGTCGATCATAGAGAGGGGGAGGCATTGCGCTTAGTGCTAAGACTATAAAATTGTTGTGGCCATCTTTGTAAATACTTGCCCACAGGTGATTTAAAAAAACAAAAACAAAAACAAAACAACATAATTCCAGGAAGAAAAATAATCTAAGGAATTGGTGTGAAATGTTTTACAAGAATTTCACATTTAGTTCTTACATGAAGCTTGAAAATAGTTGCTTACCCAGTTAGTAAGTGTGGGAGGATACCCAGAACTCTGTGGAGTCACGTAGAGCACCCTTACCAGCTGGTTTTGGCAAGCTTGTCTTACACAATGTCTCTGTAACACATTGCTAAATCAAGCAGTGAGGAAAACCTTCCTTATATGCCTCCACTAGTGGAGGGCCACGATAACAACCCTGTAAAAACTCACCATCACCCGGCAGACAGGTGACCTACACAAAGATGTATTGCAATACGTAATATCATATTAGTGGAAATTATTTTTCCAGAGTAGTCAATGACTCACAACACATAAGCAGTTAAAATGGCACTTATTAATTTAGGATGTCTTTCCTTCTTCTGGACAATAATTTTCTGCCATAAATCATTTCAAAGAAAATGTTATACTGAAACTGAAAATATTTTGCTTATTCTCAAATATCAAAGATTTCTCACTATAATTTGAATGATGTGTCATCTTACCTTTTATATCATCGATCGAATCTTTAATAGTCTACATATAAAAAGGGTGAAACACTGACATGAGGTCTACAAGACTCCACAGTTTACTGCTGGCAGTGTACATGACAAATACTTTCTCAGTAAGACTATATTTACAGGAGGCAAGTGATTTTAACCACAATGTATTGTTTGGCCTCAAATATTATTTCTACACTCTATTTTGACTTGGCATAGCCAATGAGGGGAAACAAGTCTGCCAAGTAGTATATCAGGACACTGGGAAAAAGTAAAGCAATTACTAAGAGTTATGAGGAACAATGCACATGATATTCAGCCAGCCATCCTTAGCCCTGGTAACCGTACGGACGGCAGTCCTTAGATCTCTTCATTTCCTGGACCTATAAACCCAAAATAAACTAAAATTTTAACTGACTTAAGGTAAAAATTAACACATTTTTAATACAATGATATTTTAATATGTAGAGAGGCCTAAATGTACATATCATCATATACAGAGTCTAATAATCATAAAAGAAAGAGAACTGGGTAGGGCACGCTGGCGTACACCCAGTAGACTGAGGCAAGCAACTACCTGTGGGTTGGAAACCATTCTGCTTTACATAGTGAGTGAGATGTAGGTTAGGTAGGGCTGCACAGTGAGACTACCCAGAGAGCAAAAAAGAAAGACAAAAAAATGATATTTTTCTATTAAACTATATTTTTCTGGTTAAAGTATTTCTGATATGAATTTTTAAATTTTATTTTATTATTTTATATGTATAAGTGCTTGTTTGCATATATGTCTATGCCTTCCTACAGTCCCAGGAGGAAAAGAGGATATCAGATCTCCTGGAACTGTAGCTACAGATAGTTGTGAACTGCCATGTGGGTCATTATAATAAAACCCACATCTTCTAGAAGAACAGGCCCTGTTCTTAACTACTGAACCATCTCTCCAGCCCTTGATTTAAATTTTTTAGTGTTCAGGAACTGAAACTATTCAATACATTTTAGAGACACTAATTTACCACTGTTCCATAAAATATTTAACATAAATAATATCATTATAATAGTCATAAATATCACCTGTGTTTTTAACCATGAAGTATACATATTTCTGGTTTCTCCTCCCTCATCTCCACCCAGATACTCCTGACTTCTGATCAATCCAACTCCACACCTTCTCTTTTTCTTCAAAAACTAGACAAAAAAAAAAAAAAAAAAAAAAAAAGAAAGAAAGAAAGAAAAGAAAAGAAATTAAGAATGAGTAAACAAAAAAAAATCCCCCCCAAACCCACAAAAAAACAAAGAAAAAGCACTATATACTAATGAACACACACACACAAACACACAGAGAGAGGAAGAGAGAGAGACTCATAAACACAAAATCAGAAATCAGAAACTACAATGTATAAGCAAAAGAGCAGTAAGGTAAACAATGCTCAGACATAGCATGACCAGACAAAAGTTCTCCAAGTCCGCCATTGAGATTCTTACATGCTCACCATCTACTGCTGGACATGAGATGCCTCCTTTCTTTAGGTTAGAGAAATTTTCTTCTATTATTTTGTTGAACTGTTTTCTGTGCCTTTGACCTTCTCCTTCCTGGATTCCTATCATTCATAAATTTGGGCTTTTCATACTCTCCCCGATTTCTTGGATGTTTTGTGCCTAGGTTTATTTATTTTTTAACTTAACATTTTCTTTGGCTGAGGTATGCATTTCATCGGCCTTTCCTTCACTGTTTGAGATTCTCTCTTCCTTGCCGTGTACTCTGTTGGTGAGGCTTACCTTCGAGGCTTTGGTTTGACTTCCTACATTTTTATTTGCACACGTTTATCTCAGTTTGGGTTTGGTTTAGTGATTCTGTTTCTACTTTCATGTCTTGACCGGTTTTCATTATTTCGTTCCACTGTTTGTATTTTAACGGACTTTATTATGAGCCTTACTCACGGCCTCTTTAAGCTTCACAGTAGCTATTCTGAAATCCTCGTCGTGCTGCAGCTACGTTTCTTCTCTCAGGGACTATTGTGACAGGGTTGCTGGGTTCTGGTGGAGACATATATATTATCTTGGCTATTAATGGTTGTGACTTTGCACCGGTGTGTAGTATTCACACCGGTGATTGTGATTCAAGGATTTTGGGGTAAGTGTTGAGTTCTTTAGTTTCTGTCACTCTCCTGGATCTTAGAGAAGTGTAGCTACTGTGAGTTTCCTGGTAGGAAGTGCTTCTGTCGGGTGGAGAGTGGCAGAGGGTGATAGGCCAGACAAGGCTGAAAAAGGCTTCAGACAAGAGCTGTGGGGGTCCTGTTCACACGAAGAGCTGGAGGTCACAGGAGCTTGGAGGGGTAGCGGGAAGGGGGATTCCTTCAAGTGGGTTGCAGTAAGGCAAATAATTACCTGGAGAGACAGGTAAGAGTGTGCTAGATGGACCCAGGGTCTGAACAAAGAATTGGAGTCTGTGATAACTGAAGCGGAGATGGGAGGAGGAGCACCTGTAAGCAGCCTCGTACCGGTCTGAAATGAAGTGGAGAGATCCTTTGGTTGTTCGGTTTTCTTTTTCTTTCTTCTTTTTCTTTTTTTTTTTTTTCCGAGACAGGGTTTCTCTGTGAAGCCTTGGCTGTCCTGGACTCACTTTGTAGACCAGGCTGGCCTCCACCTCACAGCCATCTGCCTGCCTCTGCCTCCCAAGTGCTGGGATTAAAGGTGTGCGCCATCTTAATGGAGGAAGCAAAGACAGAATGATTCACCTACCTGGGTCCCTGCTAGGATGACTATTGAGGGTCCGTGGTAAAAAGCGTTTTTAGGTGTTGGAGGCTGATATGAAGAAAAGGAGATGGACTAGTCAGAGGTGCTGAGATGGACTACAGAAAAGAGGAAAACTGAGTCCCCTACAAGGTTTGCTGGAGTCCCAGGGGAACAAAGGCAGGGTGGAGGACCAACCCTGCAAGTGGTGTGTTACAGTGCTGGGGATGAGACTGGGAAAAATGAAATGCAGGACAGGAAAAAGTTTCAGGTGGCCTGCCTGCTTCTTAGGCTGTCCTAGCCACCCAGACGTCATTTTTCTAGTACTTATCAATCTGAATTGTAGCTTATGAAATAAGCTCTTAGTGAATTTTCCTTGTCTTTTATTGAAGCCTTGACTACAAGGAACATATTTATTAGTACTTCTGGTTTTGTCACAAGATAACAAAGGATTTGTATCATGAAGAGTGTAGAGGCATGAGTAACAGACCAGCCAAGGGAGACTTATAGTGATCTGAAGTTAATAATTTCACATGTGACTACTGGCAAGTATGACTTCCCGTAACGCATGGACCAGAGAAAGTGTGGCTTTTAGATGACTAGTTTTCTTCTTCTTCTTTTTTTTTTTTTTTTTATGTAAATAGATAAAAATCCAAAACACTTTTATTCTGTAAAATAAACCTGACTTTACAAATTTTTAATATTGCCAAACAGAGAGATGGCTCCCTGCCCTCTGTGCAGTATGCTCAAACACATACGTCAGCTAGTAGCTGATGTGCTCCCAAACACCAGAGGTCAAGAGTTCATATAGGAGCCGGGCCGTGGTGGCACACACCTTTAATCCCAGCACTCAGGAAGCAGAGGCAGGTGGATCTCTGTGAGTTTGAGGCCAGCCTGGTCTACAAAGTGAGTGCAGGACAGCCAAGGATACACAGAGAAACTGTCTTGAAAAACAAAAACAAAACAACAACAAAAAACAAAACAAAACAAAACAAAAAACCACAAAGAGTTCATATAGGAAAAAATTTTCAGGAAGATATTCCTACCTGGCCATACAAATGTTTTAGCATATCCTGGTTATTTATAGCACCCTTTGTTAGAATGTACGCAAGTAGAAATCTCTGTGTGGATTATCTGTCTTTACATATTTCTAACAAGATGCAATACCATATATCAAACAGATGACTGGGGTTAGCCCTGACCTAATATGTCCACATACCTTGAGAGGAGTCCAGATATTTTGACTTTGCATACTTAACCCAACCCAGTAACGGGAATCCTCTCCCAAATTTTCTCTCTTAGTGTTTGGTGAGAACCACTGCCTCAGATAGTGTGTAGGAAAGAGCTAATTTTGTGTTCACTGACATTTTCCTGAATGATTTATTGCATAGCAGTGTAGGACTGAAGGTCAAGTGTACTATGTTGGTCATTTTCAGAGCTAGAGAAACACAAGCTGGCATTTAAGTGTTTGAATTGTCTGACTCCAGGATGGAGAAAACCAGAGGTGGAGATAACAGCCTTATTCCTGCAGGGCTGTGAAATGTGTGTGTTAGCTAGCAACTCTCACATGTTCTACTTAGGACAAACTATAAATGACCCTCCTTTGACTAGTATCAATGACACATGGCAGTAAGACAAGAATCAAAGTAAGAAAATATCTATTATATGGATAGTCCTCTGGGAAATAAAGGATGCTAGAAAGTTCAAATGTTGTCTAGCCATTCTAGATTCTGTTATTCTGATTGCTAACAAGGACAGGCTGGCTAATTATTTCGAAAAGTGCATTGACTATTTTTATATTACATATTTTTCTAGTGGGAATCAATTTTAACATCAAGCCACTGAGAAAAAATAGGCAAAGATAATTATTTAAATCGATTTAGTAGTTTATGATGAAATCCTCTAAAAACCATTTTGGATATTAATTTTTATCAAATTATTGGTACATCAACTTTGTTAATTTTAAAATGCTCTTAAGCTGACAATAGAGTTTTCTATTTCCAAAGGGATTAATCCAAGCTACATATTGAGAAGGAGGAGGAGGCTGGGGGACTTATGTGAGTCCACTTTTAACATAAAGCAGTGGCCATTAATACCTTATAACAGCAGCTTAAGAATACAAATCCAGGGGCTGGAGAGATGGCTCAGAGGTTAAGAGTACTGATTGCTCTTCCAGAGGTCCTGAGTTCAATTCCCAGCAACCACATAGTGGCTCACAGCCATCTATAATGAGATCTGGTGCCCTCTTCTGTCATGCAGGCAGAGCACCGTATACGTAATGAATAAATAAATCTTTAAAAAAAAAAAAACAAATCCATACTAAGAAGAAATCTGTGCAGAAACTCATTCACTTACAGTAACATGATAGGATGATTCAATGGGGAAAGGCCAATCTTTAACACAAATGATGCTGGAACAAAAGAATAGCTATTATTTTAAAAAGGCTTAGGGAGAGGACAGTGCACTTTCCTGTGTGTGATAACACACTTGATACCATATATAAATTGTAAATAAGATTAGTTCATAGATTAAATACAAAACCAAAAGCTAAATGTTTGTGAAACTACTTTCTTAATCAGTGCATTCTTAGACACGAATCCAAATGACTTACCCAGAAATGGAGGGGGAAAAACTGATAAAATGGACTCCGCCCAAGTTGAACACTTGGTTTTCAAACGATAATATTAAGAAAATATGGAGACAAGGCAGGTAAATTTGCAAAGCTAGCACTGTGATGTCATAGATCCAGCATGTATTAGCTGTCTATTCTGCATGTTGAAACTGTTCCAATACTTAGCATCTTAAATCCAGAAACCATGAGTTTCTGAAGGTCAAGTATCTAGAAGTGGTTTCACTGAGCAAGTGCCTCGGCCTAAAGGCTACAGTTGGCAATGCCACAATCCTCTCCACAACCCACCTGCTTGTCTTATGAGATGAGTTCTCCTTAGAGAGTGATAGGAAGAGGTAAGGAGAGGGAGGGGAGATAGAGAGATAGAGATAGAGAGAGAGAGAGAGAGAGAGAGAGAGAGAGAGAGAGAGAGAGAGAGAGAGAGAGAGAGAGAGAGAGAGAGAATTATCTCATATAATCTAATACTGCAAGTGACATACATCGTTTCTGTAATATGTTGATTCTCTGGTCAGAATAATTTTGAGTTGATGTAGAAGGCACTACAAGAGAGTGAATACCAGAGTACTGGGTTCACTATCATACGTAACAACAAAAAGACTCATTAAATTTAGTAATAATACAAATGACACAACAAGGAAAAGGCCAAAATAGTTTAATAGATTCCCTCAATAGAAAATAATATGTAAACAGATTTAAACGTACCTGAGAACATTTAGGACACTATTAGTCATTATGATAATGAAAACTAAAGCAGCCATGAGATATCGTTTATACTAACACTAGAATGACTATATTCAAAGACCAGCCATATTAAAATTGTCAAATAGTTGTAGAAACTGGGACTTTCATTCCTTGCTGATGGCATGTAAAATGGCACAGCCCCTCTGGAGAATAACTTGGCAGCTTTTAAAAGCTAAGTATCTACTCGCCATGTGACTCGACAATTCTAAACTTGGCTAGTTATTCAAAGAAATGAAAGCATGTAGCCAGACGGAGACATGCAGATTAGTAGGTTTGATTTATGTATAAGCATCATTTGGTTAGAGATGAAATTGCTCATCTGTCAGTGATTAGATGGGAGTACAGCTAGCTTCCCATGCATGCAATAGAGTAATAATCAAAAAAGAAAAAAAGAAAAAAAAAAAAGAAAAGAAAGAAAAATTGATCCCTCTAGCACACTGACTGTGTATTAAAAGACCCAGAGGGTTCAGGAGACCATCAAAGTAGGCAGATGTGGGCCCAGGGGTCCTGCACAAACTGTTGTATCAACCAAGGACAATGCATGCAGTAAACCTAGACCCCTTGTTTGGATCTAGCCAATGGACAGTTTGTTCTCCATGCTTGTGGGGAGAGTGGAGACTGCCTCTGACATGAGCTCTGGTGGCCTGATTTGATCACTTCCACTTAGTGCCCCAATGGCAAGCAGAGGAAGGGGAAGCAGGCTACCTGGATGAGACCAGATAGGCTGTAGTCATATGGTGGGGGAGGTGGTCCCCTTCTGTCAGAAGTTGGGGGTGGATAGGGAAGAAGAGGCAGAAGAGGGGGTAGGATGGGAAGATACAATTGAGGGGATAACATTCAGGATATAATATGAATAAATTATAATAAATTTTAAAGTTTTAAAAGAAAGAAAAAGAGTCATTTTTTCCTAGTTTGCACTGACTGTCTTAATAATTGCTACATACTTGATTCTTAAACCAACAAAAAATGTATTCTCTTACAAGTGTAACACTGTCTCCTTTGGAGGCTCTGGATAAGAATCTACTTTTCTAACCTTTCCCTTCCAAAAGCTACCTGTGTTCGGTGATTTGAACAAAGCCAGCAAGGGCAGACTCAGTGACTAACACACACATGTCCCTGATTCTTTCAAAGCGACAACAACTCTTTGAACCCAACTGTTTCTTTACTTTTAAGGACTGACACAATTATATTAAACAGGCACAGACAGTCTTGAATAATCTCTTCATCTGAAAGCCTTACCCACAGCAGCATAGTTCTTGTACCTGTGTGAGGGGAGATTGAGGTGAATACATCCTTGAGCAACTTTATATTCTGTTTATCATATATTTTGGATGATATTCCTATTTTTAAAAAACAGACAAACAAAGCTAAATAGACAAAAACTGTGACTGGTTATCTTGGGTGGGATGTGGCATATTTCACTAAAAGCAGACACAAGAAATCACTGGTGTATAAAGTTAATCTGGGGTCATTCTTGCAAAGTTCTCTTCTTTACACCTAAAGTTCAATATTCAATGGATAAATCTCATGAGATAGAAAATGTAGTTTAAAATATTTTGGATGCACGAAAAAGCAAATTAATTTGTTGGTGTGGTTGGTACTATTAAAATGAGCATTGGTTAATAAAGAGGTCTTATTTGAGAGTTTACATTCTGGTTAATTTGTTTCCTCCCAATCAATTGATTTAATGTTTGGGTCCATCAATAATGCCTTGCAGTTACATGTAATGTTTCATTTGCTGATCTTAAATGGATTTTTTTTTTATCAGTGTATCAATTAACTAAAGTGAGTGATATTATTGTGCATGGTGCAAAACTTCTACATTCAAAACAAGGGTAAAACAAAGACCTTTCTTTGAATCCATCCAATACGTAACTTATGACCAGGAAGACAGGTATGCCAGCACTGGCTCTGAAAACTTCACCACACCATGTCCAAAGCCCAGGATTCACTACTGGGAATCATAGTACATCCCCTTCATCATCCAGGACTCTGGAAATTCTGTCTTTTCTAAATGCATAAACTAATATATGTAGACTTAGTCACTTAAAAGACTGTGCAGTAGAAATATACTTGTTTTGGAAGTATTCAGGGCTACTTTACCTTCTGCCCCTGTCTCATTAATGACTCACTAATTTATTCTGATGCGTCTCAAAGTTATGAATGAGTCAGCTTGGCTGAACTGTGGGAAACGGTGGGTGCTACCACAGGAAGTCTGGTGCTGGCATGTTTAACTGTAGGTGATAATGTCTCCCAGTGGCTATTCCCATGATGGCATTCTGTTTTTACTTTGAGCCCTGAGGTCTCTGATAATTGGGGGTGTAATGTCTGCGGGCTGATTTCAAATGAAAAGATCCAAGGAGACAGTGTTACCGAGTTCCAGAAACATCCATGAATGCTTGCCAAAGCAACGTGGAGGCGAGTGAGGGCTCTGATGGGCATGCTCACATGACCTCACCCTGAAGTGCAGGAACTTAAAAATCAGTACCTGCTTCTCTGAATGTTATCTGTAATCAGGTAACGAAAGCGCAACTACTTAGCCAATATCTTTTAATTATTTCTTTACTTCCATATTTCAGGCTGCTCTGTCGTTTTATCTTTGAAGACATTTCAAAGATATGTTCCTTATCGTTGATGGACACATGATTCAAACAACCTAGATTTCGGTTTTGATATATTGACTGTTGGAAAAAAAAATCAGGTGTGCAAGAGCCATTTCCTTAGGAAATGTAATTTTAGAGACTTGTATAAATGTCTAAATCTCACTAATGCTGTGTCAAGTAGGTGTTTGGGGTAGCAACAATTGTTCCATTCTATCTGTAAATATAAACAACTAAAGACATATTCATTCCCAATTAGCTTGGCATAATTCTCAGACCATGGATAAAGATGTAGATCGTTCATTTGACCAGGCTTTGTTGGATTCATTCTATTTATAGGTTTTTTTCCCCAAACTTCAAAGTCCTTACCAAAGCAACTTTTATGTCTTTAAAAAACACCCCAAATTTAATGACATGTTAGAGCAGCTTCTGTTACCAGAATGACTTTAAAGTTCCATATAATTAGAATCAGATAAAATGTGTGTTCTGCAGCCAACTTCAAGGGCACCATTCAGATAGAACTTGAAAACACCAGGGTTTTACCTTTGACCTACCTTTCAGAGAATTTGCCCTTCGCAGCCTAACATGTGAAGGCACCCCACAAAGAACCTATGGTTGCAGAAGAAATGAGCCCATGGAAAGGAGGCTATTTTGCTTAAGAAAAGCCAAAAGTGGCTGAGATCTAGATATCTTCTTTGTTAGTGATTATGATATGACTCTTCAGTGGAATTTACCTGGCTTATCAAACTAATCAAAATGACCAAAATTGCCAGTCATTCAAAAATCCGCAGTTTCATTTATATATAATGTTACACCTTGAAAACCAGTATAGGATGTGCCAGAAAGAATTCTGATGGAAATCAAGAAATATCGACACAGGAAAAAAACCATGCAAATCTTTATCAGAAATGAGTAAAACGGATGTCATAAAGCCCAATAACCCTATTCCAAAACTCAAGAGGTTAATAATTATTAGTACATGTACTTCCAAGTTTTAGAGGCCTGATCTCACACCAAGCCTGTGCATGAAATCACTTGTTTGATAGAATTAAAGTGGGAGACAAAGAGAACCATGCAAAAAACCCCTCCCGGGTAAACTTTATCAAAGGTGAGTGATTCTTGACGTCACCACATCTAAACTTTTTGGTCAGTTAGGAAGCCGAAGGGCATACAGATTATAAGCTGGTGTTACATTAGAAAGAAAAATGAGTTCTAAAAGTAGGCCACTGTGGTGACACTCACTTTCCCCTTGCTCCTCCACTCTCATGAAAGTTGTTGCATCAGATATTTCTTTTTCCAATTAGAAACAACTAGTTTGCAGCTATTTTGGTTTAGGTAAATGTCACTGTGTGGCATTTGATGGGAAAAAGTCAGAAGAAAAAAAAAACTAAAAGGTCCCCGCTAACATGTTTCCCTGCAGGTATTTAATATTTATTTGACCTTGTTCTGAGTCTCTTGCTTTTAAATGACACAAGTCTCAAAGACAGAACTCAAGGAGAGAGATGCACCAGTCACTAGATGAACTAAAAGAATCACTTTTGGCAAGAATCGAGAATTTGTCTGGCTGTGGGCCGTTCTGACGTTCTTACTGATCCCGTGCCTGGTGCAGTATCTGGGTGTGGGAGGGATTTAGTAAGTGCTGGGCGTGTAAAGAAATGTATCCCAAGCAAGCTTTCCATGGGTTTCCATGGGTTCAGTTCTATCCTTGTTTTCTGGGAGGAGAGGTTTTTGTGGAAGTGGTTTAAACAGGTTGTGGACAGGTTCATCGAGCCGGGTTCTATGTCTTTCTTTCCAGGCTTTCCACTGCCTTATGGAAGCCCTGCCCTCAGCAGCTTCTCTGAGCATGTTTTTCCAAATGTTGCTTTCTGCATGTAGCACCTAGGTGGTGACCCCTCTCATAGGAATGGGATTCATGTGACTACATGTTGGGGTAAATAACGAACTCAGGAGCTCGTGGAATTTTAAAATCTGGGGTTAATGGAACTAAATATTTCATGATTTCTGTCACCTGTGATATGTAATTTTTTTTAACCTACTGGCACAAATAAATATTCAATACATACGTATTTGTGGCAAGAAGTTTTAGTAAAATTAAATGTCACAAAGTCTAATCCTTGTAGAGTTCGTTCAAACGGTATCTGTGTTCTCCAATCCACAGTTTTGACTTGTGTCTAGTTAGGTAACATTTTATGAGTTTATCTGTAAAAAATAAAAAAATAAAAATAATAAATTTTTTTTTTAAAGGAGTTTCTTATACAACATGAAATAAGAATCAGGAAGAGGCGGATTCCCTGATGGAAGTTAGCTGCGCACGTGCGGGGTCGGTGAGGAGGGCTCCTGTTTAGGGAAGTGGAGCTGGCCAGGACACTCACAAATGGAGTTGTGCTGAAGATCAAAGAGATGTGAGGCGATCTGCCAGACTCGGATTCTGTGCTTCCATTTCCTGTCCTTTGTGAGCTTCTGAATTGCAGCAATTACCAAAGTCTCTGATTGGAGGCAATTTGTTTCTTTCCTGACACTGAAAATGCCAAAAGCCAGCCTCTTCTCTGTCTGGGGACTTTACAGTTTATTTGTAGCTAATCTATTTAGTGTAACAACAGAAGGAATCCTGATGCCTTGTTTTTACAGGTCCTATTTTTAGGGTTCTTACTGGAGTTTCATTTTAAACACCTTGCTACATTTGCTTTATATAAGGGAGCCAATTGATTAGACCATTCTAATTCCCACCAACCTTTAGCTGGTTACAGTGAACAGTTACTCTTTATTAGGAATTTAGACCTGATTCATTCCTCTTTTATGGAAATATTATTTTATAATCCTATAACATCCTAAGTGAGTTATAACATTAAAATTGAATGCAAATTTAAAAGGTTAGAAAGAAAAATCATGCATAAAGAAAACATCGTTTTTTCACTTTTAGAAAGAGTGAACAACTATATACTTCCCCCCCCCACACACACACACACAAAAAAAAGTTTCTAGAACTAACAGGGAGTTAAGAAGACATTTCAGCAGTTAATAAAAATTATGATTATTTGGTATCTAACTGTCACATCTTAAGCAGAAATTCTAAGTAAATAAAAAAAAGTAACTAACTATTTTTATCATAGAGAAGAGAAACTAAAGAGAAGAAATGTCCATTAAACAGTTTGAATAAAGAAAGACTTAAGCTCAAAACCATAGAACCTTAGACTAGAGACAATCTTAAAAATTGTCTCATCTAGCTCCTAAATTTTGAAGTTGAAAAAAATTGTATTTCAAAGGAATAAACTGTCTCAGGATAAGTTGCTGGTTGGGGGCTTAGCTGAGGCAATTGTCTGGGCTGTCCACTTTTAAGTCACAACATTTCCTTTTCTACATAGATGAACTAAAAGGGGGAGTAATTAGAATTGAACTCTCCTTATAATGACTAATTTAAATTATTTTTAGGCTAAACCTTGATTTTCAGAACTGCATTTGAACATAATTGTACACTGTTATGCATCTCCATAAGTCATGTTCAGTAGCCCATTTATTACTCAAAGTTCATTACTTTTGCACAAACATAATTGTGAAAATAGGAAAAACAAAAGAAAGGATGCGATTATAATTGTGTTTATTATAATGTGTAGATTTCACTTGTTACTTATACATGCGCACATATTTCCTGAATTTGTAATGATGAAGTAATGTGTTCTATTTTAAATTAATATTATACCAAGACATTGTCATGTTATTACCTAATGCTTATAATTATTTCTTTAGCAAGTACATAATATTTCATTACTTACTTTGATATTTATCCAGCCATTTCCTTCACATTGAGCAATTAGGTCATTTTCAGCATTACTATAAATAACGGCACTGTGAAGATTTTTATGTGCATTGCTTTCTTGTGCTGTTTTTCTTCAAATTGTTTTCTGTGAATACATGTGTTGCTCAATTTTAGCTGGAGATGAATATTTAGAAGTCAACGTGGTTCGTAGAGCATCTTGCTAAATTGCATTCTAGTGAGGTTACATTCTAATAACTAAAAAACAAAGCCATCTGGGATTCCGTGATTTAAAAGTGCAACTCCAGGGCTGGAGAAATGGCTCAGAGGTTAAGAGCATCACCTGCTCTTCCAGAGGACCTGAGTTCAATTTCCAGCAACCACATGGTGGTTCACAACCATCTATAATGAGATTTGGTACCCTCTTCTGGCCTCCAGGTATAAAGCGGTCATATACATTAAATAAATAAATAAATCTTAAAAAAAAAAAAAAAAAGTGCAACTCCACTTTTACCTGAAGGAACAGAAGAGAAACCACAAGAAAAACCTGCCTTGTGTGCAGATGGGTCTTTTCAGAAGCCTACAAGAGTTACTTATACGTTATCCCTTCAGAAGAAATCTTTTATATTAGAACCTTTAAAGGAAATACACTAATAAAGAAGACATTTTTAAGACTCAAGTAAAGTTGGATCATTTAGAAGCTAAAACATATGCAGAATCTACCTCTCAGTATTAATTCTCACTATACATTATAAACCATTGAAATGTAAAGATGCTTCAGATAAACCGTAGAAAGGAGGAGGCTGAGAACTCGGGCCATCAAGTAAAAGAAAGTATAGAGAAGTGAACCGGAATCTCGTGTTCATCATTGACGCGTCGTCCCTACAGAAAACATACACTAATCGTGAAAAAGGCCATGTGTTTCCACAAGTTTCTTAGGATGCATTCCCGGGATTTCCTGGGTCGCTCTGTCTAACTTGCTAATTACGGTACCACAATGCTGTTCTGGTGTTGTTCTATTGCTTCTATTTATTGCCAGACTGTTTTGTCCAGGTTACTGTCTTTGATGCATTTGGTTTGCAGTCCCATTTAGTTCTCACACAGTGTGATTGGTTCTTCTAATTTGCATCCGTTTGCTCAAGTCTCAGAAAGTTTTAAGTATTTTGTACAACTCACAAATTCTAAGTTGTGCTATGGCAGGGCAAGGTCTGCCGCTCTCCGAGTGACTTCAATAAGAAGTCTACTTAGGTATGCCACTATCTCAGCAATGTCTGCCACAAGAATGACAGTAGCTTTTCTCTGGTACCTAGTCCTCCTCAGGATGTCAGCCACGCTGAACTTTTCCTCTCTTTATAGAGGAACCCTCAAGAATTAACAAACGGAAATCACAGTAGTGGCCCAGCATGAACTCAGTAGTGATTTATGAAATGCTATAATATTTTGTCCTCAGTTTTCATGGCTAACGTGTACTAAAGTCACAAAAGATAGTCCAAATCAGCACTTGGGTTGCCAGTGGATTCTCAACAATACTAATTCAGATTTAACAACCACCCTGATTCATCTCTTCAGGCTCAGATTTCATAAAAACAAAAGATGAAGTCCCATGCCTTTGGCTGAAATGTCTCTAAACATAATTCTTAAAAACTACCCAAACCATATAATGTAGATGTGAAAACTTTGGAGAAGAAAATAGTGTAGTAGGAGCCCGGGTCATGAACAAAGCAACCACAGATTTAGTTATCTTATTTCTTCCTCTTCTTCTTCTTCTTCTTCTTCTTCTTCTTCTTCTTCTTCTTCTTCTTCTTCTTCTTCTTCTTCTTCTAGTATTTAAAATAATTTTGCAGCAAATAATTTAAAATTGCTCTCAAGAATGTATGTAGGGTCAGTTGGGGGTGATCTTGGTACAGAGTTGAAGTATATCTTTCCTTTCATTGTTCCAAACAAATTCATAAGAGAAAAGGCTGGGTGAGTTTTAGAGTTCTTTAAAATTTAGGTTCTTTCTACCACAAATTTAATCTCAAAAGGAATTCTTGAAGTGTATAGTTTAAGTTTTACTAATGGATGTTTAGGATTTAAAAATATCTTATCCTGGGGGGTTGCTGATGAGTCCCCACCTGTTTCGAAAAGACTGTGGGCAGTTAACGCATGCTACTGGGGAGGATGCCATTGCTCCGGTGGTATAGTTACTAAAAAGGTACCCATGCTTCACTAAGTTACTTTCTATCCATGCTCATGTGCACAACTCTAATTAAAGTCACTGAGTCTCCCACACACAAAGGCATGGGAAACTAGAGAGATGGCTCCGAGGTTAAGGATACATACTACCCTGGAGAAGAGTTTAGTTCCCACCAACAACATCCAGCAGTTCACAACTGTCTGAAATTCCTACTTCAAGGAATATGACTCCCTCTTTTGGCCTATGCAGGTACTACATTCCCTTGCACAAACCTCAGACAGATACACACGTATATAACCTAGTTAAATATAAAATAAAACCTTAAAAAAGATAATGTGAAGACCGAAAGACATCCTAAGAAGAAAGGTTTCAAACAGGGAGGGAGATAAGAGAGGGCAAGGGGAGTGAAAGCAACTAAAAGACATTATATATAATATATATTCAAATAATTAAATATATAAGTGCATACTTTTTAAAAACTTCCATCCCAGAAATTCATAAGAAAACTTACATCTTGAGCTTTTAACTGCAAAAAGAAAATATTTGCTACATACCTAGCCCACCATTACATAGCTCCTTGATAGTCTACACATATATACAGTTACAAGTACAGTTCTACAATTAATTGTGTCCTAGGAAGGGTGAAAACATTATTCCATGTAGTTGTGCACAGTCTTCAAACTCTCTTATAGTCTACCAAAACATAATGTGTCAAAAAAATCCCCCCAGCCCCTCCCAGCCTGAAACCTACTGCCTATAATTAAACTAAACTGAGGTTGTTACAGTTGAAATATATATACATATATATGTAATTTCCTAGCTATGAGATTTTTGAATAAACTCTTTCATAGGTAGTCTAGGTGGGAATTCTTTTTTCTCTATATTCATTCCCATCTCACATGAATGAATACTAGTAGTCAGTTACTTTGGTCGCTATACATATTCCCTGTTTCAATGTAGGCTCCTTTCCCTCTCAGCGTTCTCTGTACCTCAAAGTTATTTCCATGCCTAATGTCCTTGAGACTGTACCTGCGGCCATAATCATTCACAGAAATAGTGAATGGAACAGAGATAAAATGTGAGTGGCCCTAGTTGACCCTTCTTTTGCTGCGTTTTCACTATATATATTGTCGCTATTGCTCAGTGTATAGGGGTTCTGTTCCATACAGTAACTCCCTTGGAGGCGAGAGCTTGAGTTCCAGGAAGTGTGGTCAAGTAAAGCAGGGAGCGGCAGTGATGAATAGAAATGATGGAAATCACAAAGCTGCTTGGCGCAAACGGCCGTTAATGGTTCATGACTTAACAAGGGAAACAGCCGTTTGTCCTGTGGTGCTGCAGTCTTAGGCTTGAATCTCACACATCACACACACACACACACACACACACACACACACACACCAGGAAGCAGTCACCTCTCTGTCCTGCCCAAGAAGTAGACGCTCCATAAAACAGTAGGGTCTGTGTCCCTGCCACAGTGGGTCACAGCCCACAAGCTCACTGCTGAGAATGGCTTCGCTGGTAATTCCTGGGCAAGGTGCCTTCTTGGGCCCTTCCTGGGCCGCATACCTATCTCATTGCTAAACGGTGTCTGGTTGGAAGGCCCACGCACATGCTCTTGTATGGTCAAAAAGAGAGACACCTCCAGGGTACAGAACTCACTCAAGGGCCGGCATGGGCACATGGCAGGCTGCTGGCCAAAATGTGCCCACTAAGCCCCTAACAAATGAATCATGGCCTGGGTGACTGTAGAGACAGATGTTTACTGTGGAACAGTAACAGAAAAGTCTGGGCTTTTTGCCATTTAAGAAAAAAAAAAAAAAAAGGCACATGAACTTTCTTGTCCTGGACAGAGCTCTGAGAAGGTATAATGCTCGCAACTCTGTTTTGGAGGGACTCATTGGAAGAGGAGACTTTCTGCATATGTATATTTGTGCATTTCTGTGTGGACATATATGTGAATATTGTGTTATGAGGACATATGTGCTTTGACATAATGAAAAAGTGGAATTTCTGTTGTAATTTGCGTCAGACATCCACATTCCTTTATTGAGTCTATAGAGCGCCCTGTCCGATTTTCTCCTTGAACACATGCTGGTGGGCTGGGTCTTTATTCTGCTCAGTGTCAATTCTAGCTCTGCTCCTAGCTGACTCTGTGACTTCTAGTACGTCACTTAATATCTTCTCTGCTCATTGCGAGTAGGAAAAGTTTATATGTACTAAGGACTTAAGACCTCACCTGCATTTCATTAACTTTTCAATAAATGCTACTTTGAAGAGTATTTACTTGCTGATATTATTTCTAAAATTTGTATGAGAATAAAATTCTATTAATAATAGTATAGCCAAGCATCTGGAAGTATCCACAATAGTATCACAGCCTGCTTAGACCGGTTAGCTTTCTCCCATCAAGAATGTTATTTGGGTAACACTGTGTTAAATGTTATTCTCTTGTCACAGCTCCTTGACTTGATAATCCACATGCTGTCCATTAACTGTCCATTCTTCACTGTGGCTGGTAGCAAAACGAGGAAGGCTCCAGAACAATGGAAATTTAGTATAGAGAATGCATTCCAGAGTGAAAATTAGGAGGAAATGTGTATAGTATCTTATTACTGATGCCCTATGGTAGATCAGCTAAGCTCAGTTTCAGAGAACTAGGGTAGGGAGTCAGATTACACAGTTTCCTTTTGGGGCCAGAAGAATGCTTTCCCTTCACAGAGAGTTTGGATCCCCAGCACGCCCCCGCCCCCAGAACTGTGTGATGAGCCAGTATTCAGCAAGCAACCCTCAGACGCTCTCCGCCATTTTCTTTTTAAGTGTCTAGGAGGAAGCTGAGACCATCATGCCATTTTCAGTGGTGCTGGAAATTTACCAGAAGTTTCCCACTGTATATTACAGTAGAAGTGATTTATTACATAAGTAAGTGCAGTGTTGGCCAATGGGAAATTGACAGCTAGTGTAAATATTACAGTTGGTATTCATCACTCCCTGAAAAGATATCTACGGGAAAAAATGTTTAAAAATTGAAGTGATTTGAACTAGCTATAACACAAAATTCTGAAGCTGACCATTAGAGACTCTAATATGATGACATATAGTTTTCCAGCTTCAAGGCTGAGTAATGAAGGGAAGAAAAGACAGAAAATTTTAGAAACTTACTTCACAAGATGCTTATTTTTGGATGCTCTAAAAATACCAGCAAGATCTCATATGAAACTTCCTTGTAAGGTTCTTTTCTTTAGAACGTCCCCTTGTGTTCTAAACTTCAAGGTTAGTTATAGTGTAGACTGGAGAAGAGAGAGGTGGGAAATATGGTTGGAGAGTTACTCGTATCTAAATACCTGCCTGGATCAGAGGAAGAAGCAGAGGAAGACTAAGAGGGAGCTATGGTCATGTATGAGAAAGGTGCAATAGTATATGTCACAAAACCCATTGTTTTATATGCAAATAAATAAAGTAATAGTCTTTAATGATTTAATTGAATATTTTAATATCTACTTGAAATGTTTAAAAAATTAACATGGATTTTTAACCTTAAGCATTCATTAAAGGAGAGCAATCAACAAATTTGCAGAATAGAAATTACCAATGTTCTTGTTCTCCATTGGGAATACCAGTCCTGCAATACACAACTGAATATGCTTTATAATAAATCCACCATGAAGTGAAGAGGGTTTTTGAATGTTTTTTGAATGGATTCTGTCTTGCATGAATATAAACAAACATAAGTTTTCGAGGTTGCTGGCCACTGAACACAAAGGTGAAAGTTTGTTTGTGGGGGGTCTTCCCTTTTCTGAGGACAAGGGGAAGGGGAAGAGGCTGGGAAGTAGGGACCAGAAAGAGAGGAGAAAGGGGGTTACAATCAGAATGTAAAGTGAATATATAAATTGAAAATAAATGTTAAAAAAAAAAAAAACCAAGTTCTCAATAACTCTTGTCCCCCACCTCCCCTCCCCCCACACACACACTCAGCTCAGCATAAAGGGAATGAGAAAACAAACAGCAGCTGTCGGGTCCCAGCCCGCAGGAAAAATCGAATCAGGGTTCACCTGAAAGAGGGAGTGGAGATTGAAAGTAGAATACAGAGACGTGAGAAATAACAAATCAAGTCAGGAAATTTCTGATCAAGATTCACTTTATTGCCGACTAGCAGGAACATATATAGAGCAAGGTCAATAGGATCTATTCTTATCTCACTCACCTTAGCCCCTGGGCAAGAATACAATAGCCTAAATCACTCCCTGTAGAACTTCCTAGTTCTCTGAGTAGTTCCCTGTAAGAACTTCCTTGATCCTCTGGGTGGTTCCAAGTTGGGATTTCCCTACTTCTTTCAAAAGTAAATAGTCCAAGGATAGCCTAGAACACAAGACCTCCTGAGGTAAAGGTCAGCAACTTGAAGGTCACAGCATAGAACCTAAGCACAGGATTTCTGACATGGCAGAATTTGGCATGGGTCCCCACAAGCAGCAACAACAATAGCAACAACAGGAGCAACAGAGAAGATAACAGCATTCAAGGCTTTCAAGAGATTACCCAAGGGACAGGTCTGTGCCCTACCTGTCTTGGAATAATAATAGGGACTGATAACTTTAGATGTGTTGAAACACATGAGGACAAAAGAGAACTGGGTATGTATTGTTCTTCCAGAGGACCAATGAGCTACACACAGAGGCCAGTCCAGCTTAGATGTTGCTTTTTCTAAAAGAAGGGGGGACTGCAAAGACTACTGGTCAACCGCACTGGCTATTCTTCTAAGAGACCTAGGATCAACTCCTAGCACCCATGTGGCAGTTCACAGCTTTCTGTAACTCCAGTTACAGGAGATTTGACATGGCCTCTGACAGCATCAGGCATGTATAGAGTTCACAGGAATACATCCATGCAAAATGCTTACATACATAATATAATCATCATCATCATCAAGAAAATAAAAGATCAAGGGAAGAATAAAGAATATATCCAATATGCTACCTTCTTAGGGTGCTTCCTAGATAATTGTTTTCTGTCTCACTTGACTTGGAAAATTGATGGAGCATGGAATTGCAAATGTATAGGAGTCACTGAACCAAAAGGACTTCCAATACAGTTAGGAAAAGACAGTTCATCTTAGCAGCTTACCTCCTGAGATGGAGTAGAAGAAAAAAGTAATTGTACAAAGGTTTACTCTGGGAAAAAGACACTGTTTGATTACTTTTTGTCTTCAACGTTTCAGGTCACTGATAAAAATCTAAAGTAGTGTAGACAAGTTGGGATTTTTTTTTTTTTTTAGAACAAAAAAGAACAGTGAGACTTTCAAATTGCGTGGAGGAAATGCGGTCAAGAGGAGAAAATCAGCCTGATGTAGTCTCTACAGGACCCATGGCAGAGAGAAACAACTGGAGTGTAGTGGTGATGTTCTAGCTTCTGGAACACGTATGTTAGGGAGCGGCACATCCCCAGCCTTAGCATACTGACAAGATCCGGTATAATCTATACACCCAGTGGACTAGTGATAAGAAGTACAGATCCACTTGGTGTTGAGCCATCCCAAGGAACATACAGTGCTACAGACAGAGCAATGTGAGCACGAAATTATGAACATCCACAAGAGAAGTTTGAAAAATTAAAAAGTTACAACAAAACCCCAAGTAAATGTAAAAATGGACAAATTATCCAGATAAATTATTTCCAAAGAGAATAAATCCAAATAAATGGTAGACAAACATAATGTTCAATGTAATTAGCCTTGAGAAAAGTAAAAATCAAAACCATCACCTCATCCCAATCTAAATGACCGTGATAAAAATAAGTAATTTACTGATGACGGAAAAGATGCAGGGTAATAACATTTATGTACACAGAGCTGGTGGAAATATAAATCATTGTGGCTATTGCAGGGAAAAGAGTAGAGATTTCCTTAAATATTACAATTAGATTCACCAAAAATTCATCGGTCCATTCTTGAGTATGTTTCCCAAGAAAATGAGATCAGCAAACCAGGGAGATGCTTACACACTGTGTTCACTGTGAAGCGAGTCACTGCAGCTGGTATGGACGCTGCTGAAGTGCTTATCAAAGGGATTGAAGAAAACGGGATCCTTCAGTAGCTAGGAAAATGGAATCTTCCAAGGAACTAAAGCTTGGAAGGCCACACTCAAGACTGTGAACTTAATTCTGATTGTTATGTTAAGGCGTCAAGCAATTTTTAAGCCAGAAGTAATGCGGGACATGTCTGTCCTCAAGAAACATAGGGAAAAAAAGTTCACCTTCCTGAAAACATCAGAGAAATGCAAACATTGAGATTCCATCTCACCCCAGTCAGAATGCCAGTCATTAAGAAAGCAATGACAGCACTGGCAGGGAGGTGAACAAGGGAGAGGCTTACACACAGCTCGGGGAATGTGAACTAGGGGGGCCACTGAGGTGGTCAGTATCTTCAGTCCTAGGACTCAGCTAGACCACTCCTGGGTACTCCAAGAACACAGAGAAACTTGCACATCAATGCTTACTGAGGCACTGTTTATAATAGCTAAGCTAGTCATGGAAACAATTTAAATTCCCATCAACAAAGGAATGCATAAGAAATGTGTGGCATGGGGCCAGGTGTGGTGGTGCACACCTTTAATCCCAGCACTTGGGAGGCGGAGGCAGGCAGATTGCTGTGAGTTCAAGGCCAGCCTGGTCTACAAAGGGAATCCAGGACAGCCAAGGCTACACAGAGAAACCCTGTCTTGAAAAAAAAAAGAAAAGTGTAGCATATACACAATAGACCCTTTGTCAGCCATAAAAAACAATGATGTCATGTAACAATGGATGTAACTAGGAATAAGCCTACTAAATAAATTTAGCACATATATATATATATATATATATATACACACATACATATATATATGTAGTGTAGAAAGCACAAGTGAGCAAAATGTTGGCTAAATTCATTTAATAGAATCCTTAGCTTAAGAAAAATGGGCATAATGAGGAGGGAATATGATCAATATACAATATGCATAAATATGAACACATATAATTAAAATGTAAATTAATGCATATTTAAAGGATAACATTTATGTAAAAGTTATATATGGGCGTATAACACTATGATTGAAAATAAGATAGAAACATGCTTAAAGATTAACGGGCTAGATATTATATGAGGGATTCAAAAATAGTCGTAACTTTCTTGGGATAAATTTCATTAACATATTTTCTCTAAAAACACTTTGAAAACTTTCCTGTCAAAACCCAAGAGGATCAGATATACATACAGCGTCAGTATGTATGTGTTCACACACACACACACACACACACACACACACACACACACACACACCACACATCATCTTGTAAACTATCAGTTTAAAACCTCTTCCCCACTGCTGGCTGTTTATAAAAACCATCTCCCAGGCTCTGAGTACAACATGTGTATCCAACGCTTTTGCGGTTTACAGCACATGGTTTTAGCTCCCACTTCCTGATCTCAATTTGAATTCCATTTTTATATTTTCCAATTCAGAACTTTCCTTTCACTTCATATCAGTTTATACGAGGGCATGCTTTTGTGGATTTTAGCTATCATTGGTGGTACAGATAGTGTGACTTCAAAATATGTTATCTGTCAAATTATCATACATTTCAATGAAATGCAAATACTATTTCTGATATGTTATTCTGAAAAGTTAAAAATGAAATTGCACATTCAACATTTTAATAGCTTTTAGCATAATGTGACTTACTCTTTTGTATTTGACTAAAATCACCCTTTCCTTTCCCCGGCCCCCCCATGAGACAGGATTTCTCTGTGTATCCCTGCCTGTCCTGGACTCACTTTGTAACCAGGCTGGCCTTGAACTCACAGAGATCTGCCTGCCTCTGCCTCCCAGAGTGCTGGGACTACAGGCATGCGCTGCCATACCTGGCTCCCTTTCCTAGTCTCTAAGGGTTCTAGGAAACTAGTGTTATAGTTAGGAGAGACTTGGTAAATGTTAAGTGAGAAGCTAGTGCAGTGTAATCAAATACTATAAAACTTTCAGGGCTTCATGGTGCTTACCGGAATTCAGTAAGATGATGTAAACTCTAATTGATCCCACATAATCTTCAAAAAATCACTATGATTTTTTAGTATTAAGAAAAACCTTAAAGTAGTTGTATTCATAAAAATTCAAGCAATAAAGATATGAAATAAAAACAAAAGTTGTTCTTTCTTTATATGTTCTCAAAGGCAAGATTCAATATATACTTGTCAGATGTCTCTCTCTCTCTCTCTCTCTCTCTCTCTCTCTCTCTCTCTCTCTCTCTCTCTCTCTCTCACACACACACACACACACACACACACACCTAAATTGACCTGAAGTTGAATTTAATATATGCATATTAACATATAAAAATTTTATTAAGGTTTTTTGCATTAATATTTAAGACATGCATTGTAAGACCTAACAAATACTACACAATGTATAATATAATTTGTGAAGATATAATTATCCTCATTTTGCAATGAAACATATGAAGCTTAGGCATGGCAATCCCATTGCTAAAGACTACCTTACAGTTAGGCAAGTATATCAATAAGAAAAAGATTCATAGTGAATACCTACCACTATGTATATTTCCAGCAGTAGGCTTTGAGGTCAATGTGTGATTTACAATCAATATTTAGTTAAAATTTATTAGACTCTAATCCAAATAAATGCTTGGAGTTTTAAATACAATAAACAGAACTCTCTAGTCAACTTAGTCATTTTGAGAACACAAAAACTCACAGAAGCGGTTTTTGTACAGTCATAAAATAATACAATTAGAGCCACATCCCCAACACCTATAGCACAAAAAATTATTTTCTCCCATTTTACAGATGAATCGAACCATATGGGAATTGTGCTGACTGTCCAAAGGTCGCAGAGTTGCATAGCTACGTTTCTCTGCATGTTACCCTGGCTCACATACAAAGCCTCCAAAGAGATCAGAGAGCAAAGCTAGGGTACATACTACTGTCTAAAGAACCCAGTCTATAGATTAGAATCTCCTGTGTACTTGCCTGGATTAACGTGATATGTGAATTAATCCTAAGGGATCTTCCAGGTAAAGGTGGCATATTAAACATACAGAGTTCCATTGTTTGGTCTAAAAACTCCCTCAAATAGAAAAAGAGATTGTAAAATGAAAAGGATGAGATCAGAGAGATGTGACTAGTGAGAGGGGATGAATCTGCAACACTCCAATGCAGAAGTGTGATTAGCATCACAGCAATGAGGAAACAGAATCCCAAGACAAATGTCTGAAAAAATAAAAAGCAGCCAGATTGTACTATAAAGCCACCCACAGTTCAATAAAGAATATTAGATACCCACGAAAATGAATTAGAGGTAGGATAGCAGAGATTTACTGACAAGTTAGAAAAAAAAGGGTAGATGAGGAAAATAGTTCAGTTGATAAAGTGCTTGCCTTAAGGACCTGATTGGTTCCAAGGATCCATGTTAAAGTTGGGCATGGATCCAGGAGATTATAATTCCAGTGCTGGGAGACAGACAGACAGATCCATGGTTAGTCAGCCCAACTGGTATACTTAGTGAGCTCTGAAACAGTTAAGGATACTGTGTTACAGAGAAACTCTGTCTTGAAAACTAAATAACAAACAAACAATAAATAAATAGCAAATAAACAAACAACAATCCAGAGGGCCAAAATCAACAGTTATGTTCTAGCATTCACAGATGCACATGTGCATATTTTAAAAAGACTGTCTCGAGACTCTCTCTCCTGTCATGTAACTGTCTTTTTCTATTGAGCAAAGTACAGTATATTTTTTTCCTGGGGAGCTCCAGAAAGAATCAAAATTTCATGGTCTTGTTGGACATTGTATTGTGTGCCCAGAGGTTGGAGACCAACATGAGTGACATACATTTCTGAACACAAAAACTAAACAACCAAACAAAAGCCATCAATTATTTAAGGAGTTTTATAGATGACACGCGCATTCAATATGCAGTTTTATTTTGGATATCAAAACTTCTGTTTTCTTCTGCTGACTGGCTTTGTAAAGGGCTGCAATCCCATTGCATCTCCTAGGCAGAAGTCACTCTAGGGAATTAATCAATAATTGAGCTGTTATAATGACAGCCAGGCATCCCTGAGTGAAACATCCCACTCAGATCACACGAGAAGGGAGCACACAGAAAGGACTGTGGGTAGCCTGCTTATATTTACTGTAAATTCAACCAAGAACAGTTGATGACTGTCAACATTAGAAGAGACCTGCTAGTATAAAGCATACAAGCAGCCCAAAAGAACATCAGGAATAAAAGCAATGCAGAAAGCCAGGGCCTTTAAGGAGGAGAGAACACTTAGCACCAGAGAGAATCGTTGCTGTTGGTAGAGAAGAGTAGAGAGAAGATAGTAATAATGTTTTCTTATCAATGAATGAAATCCTATCAAAAAGCATCACCTCATAGACATGCTATCTTAAAATAATAGTTCAAATACTATTTTTTCACATGAAAACACCACTGAAGAAGACATGCTAGATTCAAAGATGGATGCATGGATGTAGTAACAGAAGAAAAAAAGACTTCTTTTTTAAGGAAAAAGGAGATAATTTAGACTATTGATCCAGGAGTTTCAATATTTGGGAACATTTCTGAAAAGAAAATAAAGAGCACACAAAGCACAAAGTAAATAACTCAGGATAGAGTTGAAGCTCAGCACAGTGCTGATAATGGATCCCGCGAAGACATGTAGGGTGGCCATCCCTAGGCAGGTGGTCCTGAGCTGAAATAGAAAGCAGGTGGGAAAGGCCATGGAGAGCAAGCCAGTAAGCAGCATTCCTTCAGGGTCTCTGCCTCAGTTTCTACCTCTAGCTTTCTCCTCAGTTCCGGCCCTGACTTCCTGACTTCATGACAGGCTAAGTAGTAAACCCTTCCCTCCCCTCCCCTGTGCTTACTCATGGTATTTACCCCAGCAACAGAAAGCAAACTAATACAGAGCTGTTGAACTGAGGGTCTGTGGTTACTTCTATTTAGGAAAAAAAAAACAAAAAAAAAAACAACTCTACATTGTGCCAAAAACAAAACAAAAGAACAAACAACAATAACAAAATCCAAAACAGAAAACCTTACCCTTCCAAGTTGCTTAAAAGTGATTTGGGCTGTGCTTGCTTCAGCAGCACAGATAGTAAAATTGGAAGGATACAGAGAAGATTAGCATGGCCCCTGTGCAAGGATGACACACAAATTCATGAAGGGTTCCATAGTTCTCTACAGATAGTTATGATCCTATAGATAGATAAGGTAAAATAGCTAGATAAGGTCTTCAAAGCCTCAGAGACCTACAGAATGTGGCGTTTAAGAAGCTTTTAATATCTTAAAGATTCTTTGTCAACATGACAGGTTAACTCCTGGCAACACCCAGCCTACCTCAAGAAGATGAAGAACCTCCTTATGAATGTGGCAAATCATCAACTGGGCAAAACATACTCATTTCTGCCACAGAGAGAATTCTGCCTAAAAATGGGTAAGCTTGGATGCAGGCAGAGTTGATGGCCAAACTTTGCTAAGACAGGGTAAGCAAGTCGTCAATAGTTCCTGCCTCACAAATATGTCTGTCAGCTATATTGGGCCAGAAGGCTGAAAATGATACTCCAACATTATAGAGAGTTTTGGTGATTATCCAGGCAGCGTACAGTCATTTTTTTTTCTCTTCCTTCTCATTTTGGAAACTGCTAACCTGCACTTCTGGTTCTCTCAAGTAACTAAGTTTCATTAGTTCTCAAGTCTTGATGGGATTGACGTTTTACAGTGAAGCTTAGCTGGGTAGGGGTAAAGATGTTTTTCGGTCTAAACAGATGATTTGAGTTGGCAGAGATGAGATATGATAGATATTGATTCTCATTCAGAATTTTAGACTCACCAAGATAGGAAAGATGTTTTCTACAAGGATGCCAAACGGAATTAGCCAAAACACCATGAATGTAACATTCATGTGATGCCTGGTTCTTCTTGCTATACGTAATTTTTCAACTTAATTGTAATAATATAAATGCATATGCCAAAAAATAAAATAAAATAAAAGTGATTTGGCTTAATATATATTGTCCAACCTTGTATGATAAAATATTGAAGTACAGCAAGTACCAAATTTGGGCCAATGACAGAGGAAAAAATTTGATAGTTGAGAGAGGGTGAGAGACAGAAGGGGAGTGGGGAGCGGGGAAGAAAATTTGTGTCTGTCTTTGTCTAGAGCAGGGATTCTGGGTAGTTGAGATTTTTTTAATGGTAGCCTAGCTTTTCTGGCTGAGCCCTGCCTTTCCTGTGGAAGGAAAAGTTATTCCACGCTGAGCACTAGCGTCAAAGGGCTGCGGACCCACGCCTGCTGGTTTCAATTAGCGTGCCAGCCCCAATGGCATGTCCGGCAGCCGGTGTTTTATTAGGGCTTGGTCATCTCCTCCTCAGAGCCACGTGAATGGCCTGCGGTTCTACAAGCTTCCCTTGACCTTCCAGTCCCTCTGGAGCTGTGCAACTGCTGGAAGCTCAAGCCACAGCTGTCTGCCTCTTGACTCCCAAAACCCAATCTGCTCTGCGATCTTCCCTTGGGACAGACAGAGAGGGAAAAGCAAGTTGATAGAAAGAAATGTCTCTCCCTGAACGAGTTATTTTTAAAGCTCGGTGCGTTTGAGCGCTGGGGTGCGTGCCAGGCTGCAGCAGCGAGGTGAAAGGTGAGGACCCTGGGGGATCTCCTGCTGCTCTCAGCCTAGGGACCAGTACTGGGCTAAAGGCAAATGTCAGTTTATGGGTTCAGAACAGGGTAGGGGGTATTTAAAAGTCTGGCACAGGAGACTCAAGAGGAGTGAGCAGAGCTGGAATTTAGCCTAAAGAAGCGAAGGTTGAGGGCGATTTAAAAAGGAACTCCAGATCAGGAAATGTCATTATAGCAGGAATGAGGCCCAGATGTTCTCCGTGTCATCAGAGTACACAGCAGAGAGAAATAATGACCTTACGGAAAAGGCAGAGACTCGAGAAAGTTGGACACCGAAATGAGGTGCTCACAGGGCCGGTGGAATTCATATCAGCAAGACCTTTGTCTTCTAGGAGGGCTGGTGTATAGCCTAGCAGAAAGCATAAGGGGCGTAGAAACAGTCTGGGGGCTCTTTTCCGAGTGTCCACTGCATCATAGCTAAGTGTCGCAAAGGGTTTAGCAAGGGGTTTTTTGGAAGCCTCAGATATGAATCCAGGATGCCTCTGAGTGTAGGAATCTGAATGAGCTGCATAATCTTATCTTTCCAGTTCTCTCCACGTTTATAACATATTGAGTGCTGTGATCGGTGAAAGAAGCAAGACTTCAGAGAATCACTTCTGTTATGACTTCTCTGTCTTCATACTGGAGACCAGAAGATTGGCTATGTAAGATTTTGATTGATTGCTTAGGTCTCAGAAATGGCCCAAATGCTGTTTTGATATTTTTAAGTTACTTTACAAAAATGGCAGAAAATAGGCACTTATATTTAGGCTTAAAGCTTTATTTTTATTTTGTTTTAAGTAAGATAACAATTAAGGTATAAATGTATTTTTAATTTTCTTTTCAGTTTCTCTAACAGCGATTTTACATACCGGTCCTATAAAAATATCCATTCACTTTAAGATAGGAAAAAAAAATTCCCACAGCACCTGGGAAGGCCATCTCACAGAAATTTAAATAAGCCAACCATGAATTGCCTACTGCAATTCACTGCAGCCTGTCGTTAGTTGAATAAGTAGTTTTTAATTTGTATCCCTTATGCTTCAAATCAAAGCTAACTTAATTAGTAAAATGACTGGGAGGAAAAGGGGTTGATGGCTAATTACTACTGATTACCCCACTCTGTACTGATTAATGACCTCAGTATGATAGCCATGAATTCTGATCAAACTCATCTTCGTATCTTTTAATCAAGTTGCATTAAATTCAACAACCTGTTCCAATTTGAGGACTTTTTTTTTTTTTTTTTTTTCAATCCACTATAACAAAGAACTGTTATTCAGGGGAAAGCAAAACCTATGGACACATAGCTGCACAGCATTAGCTGTTTCCCGAGTTATATTCAAACTTAGTAGCGATGACTAAACCTTCTCAGTGGGATGACACATTCCCTAGTGGTGATTTTTTTATGTGGTTGCAGCAACTCAGAAACATTGCACTTACCTATCAAAAATACTTCTTAAATATATAAATCTCTTAGTTCGGGTTTTATTGCTGTGAAGAGACATCATGACCATGGCAACTCTTACAAAGAAAAGCACTTAACTGTGACTGGCTCACAGTTCAGAGGTCTGGGCTATGCCATGAAAACATGGAGGCACGCAGGCAGACATGGTGCTGGAGAAGAGCTGAACGTACTACATTTGGGTCCACATGCAGCAGGAAGAGATTGCGGGGGCTGGGGGGTGGTGGGTGGCTTGAGCATCTGAGACTTCAAAGCCTTCCTCCAACATGGCCACACCTACTCTAACAAGGCCACACCTCCTAACAGTACAACTCCCTATGGGCCTATGGGGGCCTGGTTTCATTCAAACCACCACAATAAATCAGCAAACTTTTTGAAAGAGAAGGGTTGAAAGCTGCCTTGTACAATCCGTTTCTTACAACCCTTTCAGACAAGGTTGAGTTGAAGGTTGTCTCAGAAAGGTAGATGCTTCTTCTACTAGCTAGTGTTCAGAGAGAAGAATGTGAGATGTGTGTAGAAGTTGGGGTACAACTGACTAGCACCATAGTTTGTTGCAGGTCACAGACATCAATATCCTGTTAGTCACAGTATCAGAAAGAAGCTGTACTGACTCCAAAGTACATGGCTAGTCCCCAAAGCACCTTGAAAGATTTTTAAAGGACATATGAAAATATTTTTTTGCAGAATGGGTTCAAATACGTGAGTAAATAAATTGATAAATTCATGTTCATATATATCCTCATACAAACCTCTTTTATTAGGCCACTGGTAATTGGCAGGTTGGGCTGTGACTTGGTACAAGATAGGTAAATTCATATGCAGACCTTGTCAAACAAACGTGTGGATAGTAAATTTGTTACAGCTCAGTTTCTATTTAGACTAAGCCTAGTCTTTAGTGAGATTGCTATTTGTGTTTTCAAATATCTGTGTTTTTGTGCTTCCCGTTTGTAGAAGGTAAAGTATATATATATATAAAAAAACTGTGTGAAATGGCAAAGCAATGACTTAAAAATACACACACACACACACACACACACACACACACATACACACACACAAACACACCCTACCAAAACCAAGACCTCTTGCTTCTTTGATGATGGATGTAGTGAGAAGACTGGGTAGAGTGGATATGAGTAAGGAAAGATGGGGAAGGATGACTTTAAAGTTCCTGGCTTGAGCCCAGGCGAGATATCATGTCCTGACCGCTGCCCAAAGTTGGAGTGAAAGTTGACATGAGGGAGAAGTAATAGGTTCTGTTTATACTATTCAGCTTAACATGATAATATATCTTATGCACACACACACACACACACACACACACACACACACACAGAGTGTTCCCAGAAAGTACAAAGTTAGGACTACATGAGGCAAACAAATCACATACACACACAAACACACACACACACACTGATCTCAGAAAGTACAAAGTTAGGACTGCATAAGACAAACACACACACACACACACACACACACACACACACACACACACACACACAGAGTGATCCCAGAAAGTACAAAGTTAGGACTGCATAAGGCAAACACATATACCATAGAGATGGTCCATCAGAGCATAGGACTGCAGCAGGCACTCTCTCACACTGCATTTCTGAGCCGAGCATTCTGTATATCTAATGTTAGTGGGCTGAGCAATAGTCATGGACAGATTGTTGAAAAATAATGCAGAAGTGAGAGAGATGGATAGAGCAAAGAAATGTAGTCGTGAAGAAACCTTGTTTTTCTACAACTCCGTGTTTATGAGACTCTCCATATAAACCTTGGCTCAGTTATTTTGTAAAAGAAAAAGACACAACTATTTGTTATCGGTAAAGATAATGCTGCAAACTGGTAAAGACACACAAAATATTAAGAGGTTATTATGTCTACTGTATAATCACCCTGGGGAAAAGGTAGTTCCATGTAAATTATTCAGAAATATCTATCTGTGGTTGACACATGAATTCAGCACTAATAGACTTGGGAAACAACTACAAGATTACTTCAGATTGTTTTCAGAAGGACTGCAGCTAAAAAAAGATGCAGAATTACTCATGAATGTTTATCAAATGTGTGATTCTTATCAAAAGTTTCCACTGACTTCACTTCAATTTAAAAAGGAAATAATTCCATAACAAGCTTAATCCTCTATATAAGACATAGACGGGTAATTTAACATTTTTTTTTTTCTTTTAAGCCATTCTGATTTGCTTTCTGTGTCTCCCTGACAGGTGTAACTGTGTAATCTTTTCATTTTACTTAGATAACTTCTTCTGACAACTTTCAATCACTTATCACATTTTGAAATGTTTTAGCTACTTTTAAATAAATAGAACTGGAAAAATTCCATTATAAAAAGTGAAATATTGTGAAACAGTTGCTTTTTGATCACATTCTCCCCAATTTTAAGCCCTTTGACAGTTCAGGGGTGAGTGTTTGGCTGGCCAGACTTGTTACATTCTGATGGGAACCACGTGTTTCTCAATAGTCTCAAAGACATCTGACTTTAGAAGAAGTTAAAGTTAGATTTTTGTGAGGCTCTGTTTTTCTTGGCTCTGAAACACAAATTATATTTACATCTGAAGATTTGCCTGGGTGTGTTTCATGGTGTTAGAACTGTCTGCACTGGAGAATTGGGGAAAGGATTCCATGTAGCCAACTATATATTTTACAAATGTCCAGAGAGCTTTAAAATACTTTAACTTGGCATTTATATTTCCCCCATGATTCATGGGAAATTCCATCAGTGGCCTCCTTCTCTGACATCCCCTGTAAAGGGCAATATGATGTTCAGGATTTGTTTTTAACACTGAAGGATAGGTAGGGAAATTGGAGTCAGCTCCTGATTGTCTGGGATGGATTACCACTGACTTGTAGAAGCAGAGTGAAAAAAAAAAAAAAAGCATTTGTGAACTTCAAAAGGTTGCATATACAGGGGGAGGTAATCCCCCTCAGGAACAGTCATAGGGGAGGGGAATAAGGGGAAAAGGAGAGGGAGGGAAGAATGGGAGGACACAAGGGATGGGATAACCATTGAGATGTAACAAGAATAAATTAATAATAATAAAAAAAGGTTGTTACAAGTAAATGAACATCTTGGAAGCCATTTCCTACTGGAGTTGAAAGTAAACACTAGGCGTTCTGTAAACTCGCCATTAGCTCTGACGGTTTTCCAAGCTAGAGGTGGGAATGGGCCTCCTCTGCGTTCCTTGAGCTGTGGAAGTACCCCGATGATTGGACTCTTAGCTTCATTCCATCCTTTAAGATTCTTCTTCAAAGAGGCAAAAGACTCAGTGTTGTCAGTAAATCCAGAAGACGCTGCAATAGCCCTTTTCTTCAGCCATCCTCTTTCCTTCTATGCAGGCAGCTGAAGGTTCCTTTGCTGAGTGAGCCTGGCTGGGTGCACCCAGCTGACCGTGAGAACCAAGAATTCCATTTGACTACATAGGTAGTCCAGACCAGCTTTACTGGAGTTTTTTGTTTGTTTGTTTTTTTGTTTTCTTGTTTTTTTTTTTTTTTTTTTTTTTTTTTTTTTTTTTTAGCTTTCCAGTGACTATAATCTCTTTCCTTGCTTCTCAGATCATTCCTAAGCTAGGCTAAGCAAAGGAGTGGATGATTTCAGTTTGTTGGAGGGCACTTACCTAGCAAGTGTGATGCTTGGCTTTGACCCCTTGCACCGAAACTAACAAATAAATAAACCAATCGGGGTAGAAAGGTATCATTTCTTGACCCTCTTACTTCCTTACCTCTGACCTCTAGCCAACAGCCTCTCATTCTTGCTTTTCATACTACAAGCATTGGTGAAGCTTCTGGTACATGATGACTTAACATGTGGGGTGGGGTGTTTTTCAGCAGGTGAGCTCCAGCTATAATGCAACCCCAGCTCTCCTCTAAACAAAGAGTCAACACCAAGTCATGCAAAGCCACCACCCTGGCTATGAATCTGGCAGAATTTGGTAAGAAGAGAATGAAGCCAGGCACCTAAAATTAGTTGACTCAGTTCCTATTCCAATAACTGATAATAAATAAAGCCACTAAAATGAAATTGTTCTGATGGAACTACTTGGGCCATTGTTGATAAAAGAGTCAGAAGTTTCCTGTCTTTGTGCAAAATGTATGTTGTTTTTATACTTTGAATGATGTCTATAGAATATTGAACTCATTTCCAGATAGTGCATATGGCCAAAATAAACATGATTTTTTTTTCCTTGAATCCACTTAACTCCTTTTGCTCTCATTGTAATTTAGATCTGATTGAGAATGACCCCATAGGCCTGTGTGTTTGAACGCTTGGACCCCAACTGGTGGAACTATTTGGAAAGGATCAGGAGCTATAACCTTGTTGAAGGAGACGTGCCACTGCGAGAAGACTTCAAGGTTTCAAAAGACTCGTGTGCTTCCACTCTGCCTCCTATTTTCAGCTCAACATGTGAGCTACTAGCTATTTCTGCCACTATACATTTGTCCCTCCATGGTAGATTTTACTTTCAGAATCAGTAGGCCCAATTTAGTGCTTTTTTTTTTTTTTTTTTTTTTTTTTTTTTTTATGAGTTGCCTTGGTCCTGGTGTTTGAGTACAGCAATAGAAACCTTACCAAATACAGTCTGTGAGTTCCTTCCTCTTCTATCTTCCTTCTGGCCACCCATCCTTCCAGTAACAGCAGCTGACAGTTCCCCATTGGTTCTTCAGCTCTCTCACTTAATTAATTGTGACTCCATATCTTCTTATGACTTCACGTCCAAAACTTGCTGCTTGCACCTTTTCACTGGACACAAAATAAAATTTCCTTAAACAATAATGATAGCATAGAGAGTAAACTGAAAATAGACTAGATGAATCCTGAGGCACTCTTATCCTTAGACCCAGAGTTACATAGAATGAATGTGTCTTGAGAATTTGCTGCTCATTCCACTGGGGAAGAGAGTTGGGACATTTTTCTCCACCTGGAACTCATACCATTTCTTTGCCTGTGAGATCAGTCTACTCCAAATTCCTCCTCCCTGTCTACTGACAGGCCCAGGTCTACCACAGACCTACGTAGGTCCCCCCCTAATAAGCTGAATAATGTCTGTGTGGCAGGGTTAGATATTTGCTTTCTCAAAGATACTCTGTTCCAATAAATATAATGACTTTTAAAATTAATTTTCTAATCGTCAATGTATGGACTATTCACGAAGCATGCCAAAATAGTTTTAAAATGACACCATGGAAAATCATTAGCCAACCACTTTGGCTCTTAAAGAGAGAATTCAAGTGCAGTTTCAAGCACTCTCAGAAAAAAAAAAAAAAAAAAAACAGTCTTTATCTGCTTATGACTGTGACTTATTTTTACTCTGCTAGGAAACTCTCAGGGTGGAAATTTCCTGAGCTGACAGCAGGTCATGTTGAATTGAAGCCATCATCACCCTTGAGGGGAGGCAGGAGTTAAAGAATGTAACTGCATTTATTTCTCATTAGTTATATATCCAAAAAAGCACTGAGGAGTAACTTTCTTCTTTCTGAGTTTCAGGGACAGTGGAGCAGTTTTTCCACTCAGTTTCTCCCAGCAGGATAAGACCAAATAGATACCCAAAGTCAAGTTCCAACCTACCGCATATTTTCCAGCTTTCCTTTTCCAAGAGAAGAGCTTTATCTTTTCCTTTTAGCTATTTATTTTTTCCAGTTTTATATTGTTTCTTCCATGGCATGATCCTGGAATCTTGAAGGCAGGTATACTGCAGCATAGGAGTGGATCTCCAACATTTCAGCCTGGCTAAGCGGCACGCCGGATTTCCCTGGAAACGGTGATGGATGCAGTCCTTCTGTGACACTCTTCCTCTCTCGACTCATTCTAAGGAAAGCTGGGCTTTTCCTTCACTACATAATATCTTTTATTCACCGTTCACAATAATGGACATCCTGAGAGATGAAATTTTTACGTGGATGGATGAATGATAGTCCATTTGATCACATGGTTGAGATTAGGCTAGTAAAGGGGTCACATTTTTTAGTGTGTGTATCTGTGTGTGTGTGTGTGTGTGTGAGAGAGAGAGAGAGAGAGAGAGAGAGAGAGGAAGAGCAAAGGAGGGAGGGAGGAGGGGGAGGGAGGGAGGGAGGAACAGGGAGATAGAGATAGACAGAAAGATAGGAAGAGAGGTATCCATAAAGGTCAGGAAGGGGCATGGAAATCTTTGGAACTAGAGTTATAGGCATATGTAAGTTGCCAGATGTGGGTGCTAGGATCTGAATTCCAGTTCTCTGAATAAGGAGCAAATCTTTTTACCCACTGACCCATCTCAGTAGAGCTGGTTACTTTTAATGAGTTTTATCCTTTTGACTTCTAAAGAGGGAAGAACTCCCTAGCTTCCTTCCCTGATATTACCTTTCATCTTTTTCTTTCTTTCTTTCTTTCTTTCTTTCTTTCTTTTCTTTCTTTCTTTCTTTTTGTTTCTTCCTTTAACATTTTTGGCTCCCCGAGATTGAGGCAACTCTGGGTAAGCTATAGCAGCTATGATGATGTCCAGCAAGCCACTTGGAAGTTAAGTACAAAGATGCAGCACTGAATAAGAACTGTGAAGTCTTGTCCTCACAAGCCTTACATTTTCTTAACAGGAATGGATTATGACCTCACAAACATTTTCAAATATTTGAGAAGTTCTATTGGAAAATAAATATCTTTAACATTGTTCACCACGCTTTATTTGCTCCCCTGCACCCTCTGAACTTCATCATTTTTTATTTTCTTTCATTTATGTCTTTAGATTGAGATATTAAGTCATGGTATGGCATAATAGAGCAAAGAAAATGAAGAAATATATACAAGTTTCAGCCTTGGCTGGTCTAGTTATCAGATATGTGATCTTAAACTCCTTAGCCAGTTTGACCTTCACTTCTATGAAAAGTCGATGTGTTCAAGGCTTGACAACCTCAATGTCTAGATTGAAGGATGCTACAGATCTCAGGAGGTGGGGCTTCACGAAGGCCCTTAGATCACAGGTACCATGCCCTCAAAGGAGATTGTGGAATCCCTGCCTGTATCTTCATCCTTTTGGCCTTGAGACATGACCACCTACTCCAGAATGAACCCCAGCATGATGTTCTATTTTTATGCACAAACAATTGAGACCATATCATAGTTCAGCTTGAACTAAAGGTATTTGGTTAAAGGAACAGGAAGCTGACTAGTACAGCTTTCTTATATTCATAAAACATGGCTGTGGCAGCCATACATGGAGGAAATAATGTGCAAGGTATATGTATTTGCTAATAATTCTACATTTGCAGGGCTCTCAGTTCTTGCACCCCTTGACAGACCCAGTCTTGCCTTCTTCTGGTTCTTTCTGTTGCAGAAAGCTGGCCCTCAAGGAAGGCTTGGTGGCATCTATGTCAGCTCAGGCAATAGACATGCTAGAAAAAAAATTAAAGGGTAGAAAAGAAAGGTTAGGAAAAAAGAAAAAGAAAACTTCTGGTAACTAGCCTTTTTTTCATAATTCTACCTTTCTTTAGGATTCCTCTGGTTCAAAAGGCCATTTTTGTTTTTGAGCTTTTGGTTTTAGCATTTGCCTCCCACTGAAAATTTTTTGTGGATATATACTCCTAAGTTATCTTTCATCAAAATAGCTTGGCAAACCCTGAGGGGAAACTCTATTTCCCACTTCAGCTCTGAACTTCATAGTCCTTCATAGCAGGAGTAGTCACACAGGACAGATAATTAACATAGCTTCATGCAATTGCTCCATGAAGTCACTTGATGAGTACATGATCTTCTTGGAGAAACATGGCAGGCTTGTATCCTAAGTACTCAGTTTCCTGTCAGCGCCAGGAGTGTGTGATGGAGGGTTCCTATTTTTGTTGTTGTTGTTCTTACAATATAGTCATTTAAATGACTATAGAATTGGCTAACTGTTTATGACTGGGCTGAGAAGCTTCCAGAAAAGACAATGGAGAAAAACAGAGATACAGTTAAAACTCAAAGCTCTGGCAGAGGACATGAAAGCTCTTGTTGTGGCCTTGAGCGGTTCTTTTTGCCTGGTAACTACAAGGCAGAGATGGTTGAACATTGGGTCACTCTGCAGCTGTACAAGGGGCACAATTGCTCCATGTTAACCAAACATGAAGAAGGCCCTATAATCATGCTAAGGCTTTGGTTGAAAAATTGAATGATAAGAATAGGGATGAACACAGTCAGGTCTGAAGGTACAAACTTGAGGCCCCAGATAATCTCAGGATCATGATGTGTGAAGAAGTAGGCTCTCTTCCCCTTTAAGAGAGACATACTCTATGCTAAAAGGCCTTCAAATGACCTTGTTAAGGTTTTTCACTTACAAAGACATGTGAGTTCTCAGGGCCTATTGTACTGTCATTGCCTCAATACTCACGATGAGAAGCTACACCCCAGCATCCTTCAGGTAGAGACTTGCTGAGAGCCTGTCTCAGAAGATACCAAGTATGTGTCATGGATCCAACGGATCTGTTAAAGGTACAAAATTGGGACCCTGTTAAGCTGTGTGAGGATATTGTATAAAGAGTGTCATATTTATTAAAGCACCTGGAATATTGGAAAATGTACTGATCCCCTCAGCCCCAGCATTTTGAATTTAGTGTGAATGTCAAAGCAGCTTTCAGTATCTCTAAAAGTTCTCTGTTGTTGGCCACCGAAGCCTGGTCCTAATGAAAACACCATTTCATATTATCACAAAACTAGAGCTTCCTTAACCTGATGTGAAGTAAAAAACATGAAAATTTGGAAATTTGGGTGTCTGGGAGTAGATTTACTTCAGATCATCTATACACTGTCCTTCCATGCCCATGAAGCATTGAAGGAAGTAAAGCATTTTTTGAAAAGGAAAGGGCCATATGTGGAGCTTAACCATACGAGGAAAGGTGGTTACAGTTATCAAAACCAGCCACAGAGATGGAGTGACACTCAGCATTCGGACCCACAGAAATCTGTGCCTCGGCTTGTAAAACTAATTTTTATTCACCTGTTTCAGTTGTTGTTTCAAAGGCTTATTGTCTCTATCTGCTAACTCTAGGCCTGGTTCTGGAAGCTTCTAGTCTCTGTACAATCCAATCTAGGCCTAGAATGTTTTTAGCCTCTGAGACTTACTGCTTAATTAGCTCATTGTTACTTGTTAATTTTGAACTCTGGGCTGGTTGGTTCAACACAAGCTGTTCTGCCTCAACCTCCTTTCCCTGCTGACTTATTCAATCTGGCTTCTCTTCCAGCTCCTGAATCGCTCTATTTGGCCTCAAAACTAACTGCAGCAATCCTTTTCTAATCTTCTGCATCCTTCTCATTCTCTGGCTCATTCTGTCTTCACCTGTGTCTAGCTTGTTCTCTCATTCAACCTCTCTATAAAACTCTCCCCAGGAAAACTACCTTCTCTCTCTGCTTTGCCCCTTTAAGTAGCTTCCCTTTCCTCTCTTTTTTTTGTGAAAGTTGGGCATAGCTTATTCTATCAAACCCTTCTCCAATTCATCAGTTTTTCTGTCACTCAATTAAACATCACTTCCAAATATAGGTGCTTCCTTCTACAAACTAACTTTACCTTCATTGTTTGCAATTAAAGGCATATACTACCTTACCTGCACCTAAGGTTTTGCCTGATTTTATATATGTATTGCAACACATGCATGTCTGTTGCCTACAGAGGTCAAAGGATATTCAGAGCCACCATGTGGGTCCTGAAAAACTGATTCAGAAGCCTAGTTTAAAGACAGAATGATATAGTTGAAGGGAATACCATAGCAAGGCCTGTTTGCTCAGAGTCTTCTCTGGGTCACTGTGTGACAGTCCTCCCTTCTGGGTAGAGAGAAGGCTTCTCCAGAATGGAGGTTTTAGTACCTACTTGAGAGAAAGGTCAAGGAATTATTTCATTATGTATACACACACATATTAATTGGTATAAATTTTCTGTTGATGACATTGGGTTCCAAATGAAACTTTTGTAGATGATTTTATTTTAATCTGTTCTAATTTATTTGCAGTCTCTTACATCTCTACCTTCCTTCTCCACCCCAGTCCTTTCCAACACCCCAACACCAGGTAGGAGAGAAAAAGGTCAGAGGTAAAAGGGGGAGCAGTTCTCTTTAGCTACTTCTTGTTGATTAGGTTTGTTGTGTTCCTTGGGACAAGTCCAGTCTTCGTTTTGGGGTATCTCCCACTTCTCATCAAACGGCATCAATAGCAACCAGGAGCAGAAAGGGGAGCAGCAGCCTACTTCTTCTTTCTTGGAGCCCCACCTCTCTCTCCTGTCTCTGACATTTATTCCCTCTAGTCCTCAAAATTAAATTATCTGTAGCTGGCAAAAAGCCCCTCTCAGAGACTTCATGAGGCACATAGTTTGCTGCTGTGGACATCTAAATCAGCCCTGCATCCCACACATGGGATTAAAACAAAAACATGTTTACATAACATGACAAACGCCCAGGCCTTAAGGTCAACAATTAATAAATGGGACCTCATGAGGCTGAGAAGCTCCTGTAAGGCAGGAGACACTGTCAAGAGAACAAAGCGACAGACTACAGACTGGGAAAAGGTCTTCACCAACCCTACATCTGACAAAGATCTAATATCCAAAATATATAAAGAACTCAAGAAATTAAATACCACCAAACCAAATAACCCAATTGAGAAATGGGGCTTGGAACTAAACAGAGAATTCTCAACAGAGGAGTATCAAATGGCTGAGAAACACTTAAAGAAATGCTCAACCTCCTTAGTCATCAGGGAAATGCAAATCAAAACAACTCTGAGATTCCATCTTATACCCATCAGAATGGCAAAGATCAAAAATTCAAGTGACACCACATGCTGGCGAGGATGTGGAGAGAGAGGAACACTCCTTCATTGCTGGTGGGAATGCAAACTAGTACAGCCACTTTGGAAATCCATCTGGCACTATATCAGAAAACTGAGAATAAGGCTTCCTCAAGACCCAGCTATTCCACTCCTTGGAATATACCCAGAAGATGCTCCAGCACACAACAAGAAGATTTGCTCAACCATGTTCATAGCAGCCTTATTCATAATAGCCAGAACCTGGAAACAGCCTAAGTGTCCCTCAGTAGAAGAATGGATAAAGAAACTGTGGTACATTTATACTGTGGAATACTACTCAGCTATTAAAAACAAGGAATTCCTGAAATTTGTGGACAAATGGATTGAACTAGAAATGATCATAATGAGTGAGTTAACCCAGAAGCATAAAGAATCAAATGGTATATATTCACTTATATCTGGACACTAGCCCAAGGGGCATGTCCCATGAATGTCTTCACTTATCAGGAAAGTGGAACAGAGGGGAGGACATCCTATTGGGACTCTAGGTGAGAGAAGCATGGGAGAATGGGGAAATAGAAGGATCCAGAGGGTCCTAGGAAACCTACAAGAAAAACATTATGTGGGCAGATCTGGGCCCAGGGGTCCTGCTCAAACTATGGCACCAGCCAAGGACAATACATGCAGTAAACTTTGAACCCCTACCCAGATCTACACAATGGACAGGACATTCTTCATAGTTTAGTGGAGAGTGGGATCTGACTTTCAAATGAACTCTGGTACCCCATATTTGACCAAGTTCCCTGGATGGGGAGACCTGGTGGCACTCAGAGGAAGGATAGCAGGCTACCAAGAAGAGACTTAATACCCTATGAGCATATACAGGGGGAAGAGGTCCCCCTCAGTCACAGTCATAGGGGAAGGGAGTAAGGGGAAAATGGGAGGGAGGGGGGATGGGAGGATACAAGGGATAGGATAACAATAACATATATATATATATATATAATGACAAAGTTTTTAAAGACACCAAAACTTTCCACTACATTTCCCCCTTTTAGCCTGGGGGGGGGGGGAGGCTTTTCCTCTAATGTGAATGACACTTGTTGCTTTCTTAAAAGGAGATTGTCAATGAGCCAAACATTTTCTGGATCAACAGTTTCTTTTATAACCTGCTAACTCTTGGCTGGTCTTGTCTGGAATAGCTTGTAATTTTTGCTGCTGAGGCTTGAGATAGGATTCCAAAGCTGCTTCCTAATGGCAAGAGGTTACCTTGTATGTCCCTCTTGGACCCGTATTCACTAGTCAAATGACCTCTTTTACCACAGCATCCACAAACCCTGAGAAGCTTAGGCTTTCGTGCTGAGGACCCAGTACTGCCAGAAGTGGCTTGTTCAGTGTGCTGGCAGAAAGTACTGTATTTCTCCTGGCTCTAGTACTTATTCCTTCTCCCAAGTATTCAGCATTAAACTCTCTGTAGCTGGCAAAGACCCTTGCCCTGCCACCGCCCCCCCACCCCCCACGGCCAACTCAGAGTCTGCATGAGGCAAATAGTTTGCTGCTATGGACAATCTGAATCAGCCCCATATCTCACACCTGGGACTAAGACAAAAACATGCTTACATAACATAACTAAGATTTTAAGGATACTAAAGCTTTCCACTACACATTGCATTTAAGTATACAATTTTCTCTGAGCATATTTGCACTTATCTCACCTTATCTTCCTTTTTTTTTTTTTTTTTTTTTTTCTGTTGTTCCTCACAGAAGATTCTTCATGACTGTCCTCAAGACAGAAGGATTGGGGACCATCAAGACTTTTTGTTTACCATCACTGTCTTTCCAAAACCAAGGTGCATTCCGAATGTCATTGCTGTCATACTCAGAGGTGTTCTAGTAGAGACCACATGTCCCATCTTCCCTTTTGGCTAGGTGTTCCTTTCCCAGAAACTTGTGAATATAAGCAACAACACAGTTCCCAGTTCCCACCAGACATAGGAAGATGGCACAGCAAAATGCCATCACTGGACCCAAATCAACGGACAGAGCTTTCTTGAGAGAGAAGGTGTGTATGGGGGGAGTTGGGCAGATGCACAGAGAGAGAGATGGGGAAACTTCATAACATGATTTAAGCCACTGTATTTTTGGGGTCTATGTTTCCAGTTAAGCCTTATCTTACCTAACACATTATTAAAATTGAATGCTCCCACACAAATCAGTTTATTTTTCTTTCTCTTATTGGGGTGAATCCTTCATTATCCCTTCAGCTCAACTAATAATCAATGATCGAAAGCTTTGAGAAGGTGTGATGTTATTTTTCCCTACCAGTTTAGAGATTAAAAAAAATATTTTAAGGGGTCTCACTCAAACTATGGCACCAGCCAAGGACAATACAGGCCGTAAACTTTAAACCCCTACCCAGATCTAGCCAATGGGTAGGACATTCTCCACAGTTGAGTGGAGAGTGGGGTATGACTTTCACACATACTCTGGTGCCTCACATTTGACCATGTCACCTGGAGGGGGAGACCTGGTGGCACTCAGAGGAAGGACAGCAGGCTACCAAGAAGAGACTTGATACCCTATGAGCATATAAAGGGGAAGGAGGTCCCCCTCAGGCACAGTCATAGGGGAGGGGAGTAAGAGGAAAATGGGAGGGAGGGAAGAATGGGAGGATACAAGGGATGGGATAACCATTGAGATTTAACAAGAATAAATTAATAAAAATAAATAATTTTTTTTTAATTTAAAAAAAATTTTAATGTTTGCTTTGAGCAAGAATGTGGAAAGTAGAGCTTTTCCCATTGTTGGTGAAATGATACACTAGCACAAGCACTTTGGAGAAAATTTTGGCACAATAAGTCTAAAATTTGAAAGTTCAAGTCTTAGATCTACAATAACACCCCAAGGACACTCTAGCATTTGCTTCTCTCTCTAGTCCCCTTAGCCCTCCAGATGATTAAGGAAGTCAAGGATTGAGAGAATTCCTTTTCTCTTACTCCTGTAGACATCAAGGGTTGCACCCAAACCGGAGTGATTCATCTCCACAGACTCGTCAGGGGAATAGTTGCAAAATGTTTTAATATATGAGTGCATATCAGATTTATTCCTTCCTCCTGTGGTTCAGAGGATCAACATTGACCCCGAGGTACACATTTTGAATCAGGAAGGTAGGCATTTCCCAGGAAAGTACCCTTGGCTTTAAAGTTACCTATGTAAACCTATTTCCCTTCTGGGAAGGCTGAAAAGAGCTGCCTTTCCAGTTTGATTCATGCAAGTCAGCAATATTTGTTGCGGATTTATTTGAACTTTCTGAGGTTTATCACAACCCTTGTGATTGGCACCTTTCTGCGACCCGTGGTTTTGCTTTTCTTTTATATAAACAATTACGACACCGGTGGTTAGCAGACTGTGGTCATTCGGGAGCTTCAAAGGACCCAGGAGCTCGGGAAGCAGTAAGAGGCTGAAGCACTCGGCTTCCGCTTGGTCTTGGGCTTTGTGAAGCTGGAACCTCAGGTGTGGGGCTTACCCTTCTGCTCGGCAGCAGGCGCCACTACCGTTCTGATTTCACACCTACCTTCTAATTACTTTGAAAAGAGGATTCAACTCCAGCATGAGTTTTGGAGAGAAGAGACTGTATTTAAGCCCCACAGCAGTATCTGTTGGAGGATGACTGTGACCCACTGTAGGGAGGAAAGGTATCAGATGGCTCCTGCATGGTCGCAATATGTTTTAATCTCATTTGTTAGTTTCTCCTGTCAGCCCCTCATCCCACTATGATCAAGAACTATTATCTAGTTCGCTGGTATCCTAACAGTTTGAATGAAGCTGGTAAAAGCTTCTACACCACACCTGTTCCTTGATAGTTTCACCGTGTGATTTTGACTTTAATTTCTATTCCACATCTGCCACCTTTCCCATGGGCTCATAAAAACTCACCGTCATTAAACATAATTGGTCTCTAACCTATCGTGTGACATGCTTTGTATGAACTTGATCTTTGATGCAATTTGTTTTTGTTTTCGTTTTATAAAAGAAAAAATTATAAATGAGCCTATGTTTGTTTTTATTCTAGAATCCAAGGCATGGCTCTCTCACAGTGCTTCTCAGATTTATCTTCCTACAACTGTTAACGTCACTGAGCATAACCTCTTTTGACATGGTAGAATCAATCACTACTGGACTGGGGGCCAGGGTGTAAAAAGAAGTAAGAGAAATGCTAATTTATTGTGGAGAGACTGGAAGGTAAAAACAGCTGGGAGGTCCACAGATGTACCTCAGTTAGGAAAATGATTGCTGAGAATGCATGAGGCCCTGAGTTAGTTCTTTGCATCCACAAACCAGGGAAGGCAGTGCACTCTTGAGATCCTAGTGTTCCAAAGTCAAGTCGGGAGGACCACAAGTTCAAAGCCAACCAGAACCTATCTCAAATACATACACACACATATACTAAAAATAGCTAAGGTATATTCTGGATTTGTCTTACTTGTTACTTTAAGATGTGAGAGGCCAGCATGTTTACATGCATAAAAGTAAATGGCAGTATAGAGAGGAAAGAAGATGAGAGGGACAGAGAAAATGATCAGAACAAACCGTTGAGGAGAGAGCAGAGAGCGAAGCCAGAGCTCTTGAAGGAGTCTTAGCCTAAGAAACAATGAAAATGGGAAGAGAGGAACCACGGTGAAAAGCTATGCAGCTCATCCTCACTGAAGTTTGTCTCTACTCAGAACCAAAGCCCATGTTCTATCCTTAACCTGGACATTCTTTTCTTGGGCCTCAGAACCAAAGCCCATGTTCTATGCTTAGCTTGGGCTTTCTCATCCTGGACCTTTAAAAAAAGTATTGTATCACGTGTCACTTCTCAATCATTTGCCTGCCCATGAGTTTGTGCCTTCCTCTCCCCCTCCCCGCACCCTCCACTCCCCCTGCCCCTCCTCCCACCTCCCGCCCCTGCCCCCAGCATTTTTCACTCACTGCTTGGTGTTGCAGGCATACGAAAATGCATCTGCTTCAGGTCACGTAGCTGCCACACTTAACAATAGTGCTTGGCACAATGCAGTTCTCAAAATAATACCCGTCCCGGGTCTGTGTGCCTGTGTGTTTGAAGGTGGGTGCTCTTGCATTTGAAGGTCAGGGCATAGCTTTCCGCACGGTTCCTCAGGAGTTATCCACCTTGGCGTTTTAGATGTCTCTCTTCAAATATGCCAGGCTGACTGGCTAGTGAACCCCAGAGATGGGCCTTTCTGTGTCCCAGTGCAGGAATTATAAGCACACACCACTGTCCTCAGCTTTTTAAAATTTTCACAATTTATTCTGAGGATCAAAATCAGTCCTTTTGCCTGCAGGGCAAGTACTTTATGAACTGAGGTGTCTCCCTGGCCTCTGCATGTCTTAAAGGAAGACACACAGGTGTTGATAATACAGTTTGCCACTTGAAACACCTGGAAGACAGGTGGAAGAGTGAGATTAGACACTGTTTTCCAGCAGTGTGGCTCCATCAGTCCCACACAGTTAATGACACAGTGCTGATGACCAGCCCAACTCCATCTTCAAGCATAAACGATGCTGGTCATGTTATAAGTGAGTGTAAAAGCTCAAAGAAATCCCTAATATTCCTTAATAATATTCATAGAAATGATCTGAGAGAACAGTAAAAATTCCCAAAAAGAAGGGTATAATTACATATTTTAATATTTACATATAGAAAATATTATACAATGCTAGACACTTAAAATTCTCCACTTTGTACTAATTCTAGAACATTTATGGGAGTATAAAATTGAAATCACAACATACTATAAAATTCATGAGAGAATTCTTTTTAAATCTTAAAGTAGTTAAAATGTAACTAAATTCAAAGCTTGAAACAATTATACAAGAATGTGGAGAATGTGTCTATAAATAGATTTAGAAACCTCTAGAAAAAGCACACTATATATCTTCTCACATTGAAAAGTGGAGAAATATTTTTACATCAATAACTTGCAATGCTTTTCAACACTTAAGAATGACTTATGTCTCTTTCATCTTAAACTATACATTGCTATGGTGTGTGACATTGGATAAATCATTTGAATCCACAAATTAATGACTAAGTGTCAAGAGATAAATATAGGAAAATACTGAGAAATTTTGAAAGTTCTCTCTGGCTGGGTAGTTTTATTTTAACTTTGAATTGTATGGTGATCTGAATGAAGATGACACGGAGGCTCGTGGATTGTGGCACTATAAGGAGGCGTGGCCTTGTTGGGAGAAGTGTATTACTGGGGATGGCCTTTGAGGTTTCAAATGCTCCAGCCAGGCCTAGTAGTGCTCTCTCTCTCCCTCTCTCTCTCTCCCTGCCCCCCCCCCCCCGGCCCACCACTCCCCACCCCACACCTCCCCTCTCCTTCCTGCTGCCTGAGGAAACAGGCGAGTCTAAATCATAGTTCTCATTTTCTTTGTCTCTTACCTGCAGTCCTGGACCAACCTGATTCTCCTATATGCACGGCTTCAGCTTTGTTGTGCCCAGTACTGAGATGGGCTTATTAGACATGCGTGCGTGCGCGCACACACACACACACACACACACACACACACACACACACACACAGATACACAGAGACAGAGACAGAGATAGACAGACACACAGAGACAGAGACAGAAATAGAGAGACAGAGAGACAGAGACAGAAATAGAGAGACAGAGAGACAGAGACAGACAGACACACAGACAGACAGACAGAATTTCTAAAGTATACTCAAAAATATACTCACATCCCCACAATTGACTTTCTTCCTTTGTGATACTGGGTGAGCATGTCTTATGTACCTACCCACACAAGAGCTGGTGCAGTAAATAGGTCTCAAAGGGATCCTGACAAGAAGATGTTAAATCAAGAAGAAAAGTCTGTCTCTGCCCCAAACAGATTACTAATGAAAAAGGATAAATTGTGTTACTAAGAACTGGCAAGTGCCCTCTTCTCTTTCCCTTGCCTTCTATTATTTCTTCTGATCTAAACTTTGCATCTATAACCTCAGCTAGTTATTTAAAATGAAAGCCTAATATATAGGGGGAGGAGGTCTCCCTCAATCACAGACATAGGGGAGGAGAGAAGGGGAGAAGTGGGAGGGAGGGAAGAATGGGAGGAAACAGGGGAAGGGCTAACAATCTAGATGTAATATGAATAAATTAATAAAATTAATTAAAAAAATGAAAGCCTATATAGTCAATTCCTTAATTAAAATACCTATAATAATATCTTCTTCACTGTCTTGGGATAAAGCATCAGAAAGATTTAATCAAGCCTTCATGAATAGCAATTGCCCTTCCATCTCCACACTGTTGGCCTCAAACCCTGAGGCAAACTTCAGCTCACATTGGAACACTGCTTTACAATAAAATAAAATAATACAATAAAAATAAAAATAAAAATAAAAAGTCTTCCTCTATCTGTAGAATTTGAAGTCCATCTTCCCTGCCTCATCTTTACTAATTTTTTTTCTGTTATTTCCTCTTACACTCTCAGTCCCCTGCCTACCTGCTCTTCCTTTACCGCTTATCCCAACTTTCTCTGTCTAACCCCCTCCATTCTCTCCCATTTAGAAATAATCTCTACCTCTACTCTCTCTAGTTCTTACTCTTCCTGTCTCTGTCTTTGTCTGTCTCTGTCTCTGTCTCTGTCTTTGTCTCTGTCTCTGTCTCTCTTTCTCTGGGATACCTCCCCCCCTTTTCTTCTCTCCCCATGGTCACTTAAAAAACTTCTTTACAACATAAAAAGAGAAATAATTCCTTCTCCAGAAGACAGAGGCAGGAGGATCCAACACAAGTCCAGGACAGCTAAGGCTACACAGAGAAACCCTTTCTTGAAAAACCAACCAACCAAACAACAACAACAACAAAACCAAAAATGAAATAATCTCTTTACTATCAGCATTTTGTATGCTTTAAAAGTGGATTTATTTAATCAGCTCAACACTTAACTGACAGTACAGATTTGCCTGTTGAACAAACAGTGACTACTCCATGGTAGGTATAGGTAGCTTGTTTTGCTTTCTGTATTTATTGGCTTAACTGTTTTCCATACAATATGTTTTGATCATGTTCTTTCCCTTCTCCAACCCCCCCAGGTCCTTCCCACCGTCTTACCCATCCAAGTTTGTATTCTTTCTCTCTTCCAAAAAACAAAAATGAAAGTCAATGCAAATAAGCAAAACTACGAAAGTTGAAAAAAATATGAAAACAACAAACAAAACAAACAAAAAGCACATAAAAAACATGGATTCAGTACTGTGTTGGCCAACTACTGAGCACATAGCCTGCCCTTAATTTCTTTATGGTATGTTGTTTTCAAAGGCCTTACCATGGTCCTTTGTCTCTTGTTTCTTTTGGAAGTGGATAGAAATATAGACATATGCGCCTGTGCACATGCGCGCGCACACACACACACAGATAGAGAGAGAGAGAGGGAGACAGAGAGACAGAGAGAGACAGAGACAGAGAGAGACACGGAGAGACAGAGACAGACAGACAGAGAGAGAGAGAGAGAGAGAGAGAGAGAGAGAGAGAGAGAGAGAGAGAGAGAACACCTTTGTCTCCAACTGAGCTGTACCCAATACCTCAACTGCTTTTAAGCACCCAGCAAATTATCATGATCCATGGCATTCACTCAGCAAACACTGTACAGTGACTGGCTGTGCATATACATCAGGGATCTATAAACCCCAGCAACTACTGACTTCTATTCACTGGCAAAGTGGGGAGTGCCAAACCCTCCTAGAGTAAAGGAATTACCTTCCAAACCTTGAAGAAGCACAAAGCAGAGAGAACAAGAGGGAGATGATCACACCACATGCTGACTGGTTTCCCCCGAAGGTTTTAAGGCCTTTAATTAAACAGTTTAACCATAGGAGGCAAGAGATGGGATGTGCTCCTAATTAATGCTTTGGCTTCATTGTGCTTGCAGGCCAGGAAATACAATAACTGCATAAGAATTTGGAAATTGTTTCTACAGAGTTCATGACAGGCTTTTTGTTTTGTTTTGTTTTGTTTTTGTTGTTGTTGTTTTTTGTTTTTTTTTTTAATGAACTTCAGGCAATAGCTTCAAAAAAAGCCTGTGGAATAGCAGAACTGATATAAAGCAAGCCAGGTGGAACTTAGGGATAGCCATGTGACTGAGGCACATATAGACGGAAGGCAGCCAGCACTCCAATCTGGCTTTTTTTTTTTTTTTTTTTTTTTTTTTTTTTTTTTTCCCCATTTTAAAACTTCATCAAAATGTGGTGGTGGGTGGTTGTGAATATATCTGTGGGGAAATAATCATTGGTATCAAAGTTCACCTTGAATGTTCTTTACATTATAAGCGAAGTAGGGGGAAATGTCTGTGTCTTTATTGCAGCGTTTCTCAACAGGCACACTCCAGTATATTATCTGCCTTCGTAGTGTAAGCAAATTTTCAGTTTTGTGGCTAAGCATCAGAAGAAGGAATATGATTAGGGCCTATGTTTTGTGAAAAATGTTTTTCCTCTGTTCATTCATCAGGTTGATCTTATAAATTTAAATGTGCGTTAAATGGAATACGTTCATTCACCCAATCCCAGTTCTTTTATTAAAAGAACTTTTATGAATTTCCGAACTCTTCCGCACAGACATAAAACCAATTAGCTCCATAAATGGAACAGTGAGGAATCCAAAGATTAGTACAAATCATTCTTTTAGTCACATTATCGATTCTATAATATTCTAGGTAAAATTTACCTTTATATTAAAAGGTTTAATTTAAACTTTATTAAACTCTTTGATTTTCTGTTTCTACGCTTTGAGACCGGCTTGCTATGTAATTCAGAGTGGCCCGGTGTTTGCTCTGTAGCCCAGGCTGGCTTCAGACCTGTGGCAAGCCTCCTGCCTCAGCCTCCTGCATATTGATTCTATGGGCATGCACTGACACATGCTTGCCATGAAACATTTTGATTTTGCCAACTCCTTTCTTTCACTTACTTGGATGATCTGGGCCGTTTCTACTCTCCTTTCCTTTTCCCACTCATGGGAAAGTCAAATGCGTGTGTTAAAAATTTGGCTACAAATTCTAGAACTTTTATCATTTTAGTTTTATTCCATAAATGCTCAGACTATTCTGATAAAACTGAAAACATTAGATCACCAAATCAGCTTTTGGTCAACTCACTACACACTAGAGTCATCTAGAAAAAGGGAACCATGGTTGGGGGATTGCCATAATCAGAGTGGCCTGTGGGTGAGACTATGAGCCACTGTATTAGTTAATGGCTGATGTGGAGGGGCACAGACCACTGTGGGCATTGACACTCCTGGTCAGATGGTCCTGAGTTGTCTAGGAAAGGTGGATGAACAAATCATGGAGAACATGCATGGCCTATCCTTCAGTTTCTGTCCCAAAGTTCCAGCTCTGAGTTTCTGTCCTGATACCCTTCATGGTGGACTGTAAAGCTGTACTGTGAAATAAGCCCTTTCCTTTCCAAGTTGATTTTGGTCATAGTCTTTATCTGTGTTCTATCCCCAACATCAGCTTTTCTTAATCTTTGGGAAAGTTGTAATAACGAGTTTTGAGATGGCATTCAGCGGTCCTTTTTGCTGTTCCCAAGTTTGTGTCATCCCTTTTTGTCCTGCTTCAAGGCTGCCAAGCAAACACCACACTATGGGAATGAGAGTTTGTAACACTTGGCTAATCTAGACTCCCTCTGAGAGAGCTTCTGTTTTGGCTTGTGGGACCCTTCACTATGGAGGTAGCCAGCTAGTTGCCCATCAAGGACCATGAAAGACTGAAGATTTCTACCTTGCTTACAAACAAGTTACCTGCTGTTGTTCCATGGATGACAGCAGAGGACAGGGATCACTGGATGACAAAAGCCAAAGTATTCCTGGAAACAATGACAAAAGAAAACAGAGGATAGACCAATTCCTCTTTCTATAGCCTGGAGCAGGGGACTGAGGGAAGCCTGTGCCTGTGGTGGATCATATCAAAGAAGGTGAACTTCCAATCTAGGCAATCCGTTTTTTGTTGTTGTTTTTGTGTGTGTGTGGTGGTGGTGGTGGTGTTTTTTTTTTTTTTTTTTTTTTTTTTTTTTTTTTTTTTTTTTCTTTTACAATGGGCTATAAACTGGGTCTACCTTCCCTTTAAGGAGCCCTTATCTAACTCCCTTTGATAGCTCAGTTGGTAGAACAAAGGACTATAGGTGGTCTGCTGTAGAAAATTTATCTTTTTTTTTTTTTTTATCAGAAATACAAGAAACGCCTTGCCCTTTGCTCTGGAGAGGAACTGTCTCTGGAAGGCACTATTCTATCTACCAAGGCCATTTACTACGCAAACATCCTTGAAAAGGTTATTTAGAACAAAAGGTCCTTCCAGTTGCTCTGCTTGTGGGATGTGAGTATGGGGCATCCACACTCAGCATCCCCATGCATGCTCAGCAAGCAGTTTTCCCACGGAGCCATCTCTCTTGCCTCTGTGTCATTAGGTTTCTGTGGTGATGGCTTAAGCAATAATGCATAAGAATTACAAAATTTCTGGAACTTGCAAGTAAGGTGCTTTAACAGCCAGTTCCAAATGTATCAGTGCCTTTGGGAACAGCATAATAGAAAGCACCCTGGGGGTCCACGGAGAGTGCTAAAGAAAGCTGCAAGATTCTTGAGAAGACTTTCATCAGAAGCCTGGCCACCTTTGAGAAGGCTGCCCCGGGGAGCTGGAAGGACAGGGGAGGAATGTTACTGGATACAGGAAGAAAGGGGGCCCTTGTTATGCAATGGCAGAAACTTAGCAACATCTTTGACTACACTAACATGAAAAGAGCAAAATGTAACCAGTGAATCAGTGCCTCCTAAAGAGATTTTCAGGGAAAGTGGTGAAAATACCGCCAGGTTTCTTGCTGTTTAGAGTAAGAGGAAATAGCTAATAGGACATATTAAGGATTCCTGAAGGAAAAATACCATGTTATGGAAAGGGTATATTTTTGCAAATAGTTCCCAATTTGCCACTTACGTTTGCAGAAGGTAAACAATTTCCTGAATTGAGCTTACACTCCTTTTAACCTTATGAACAAGGCTATTAATGAATTAAGAGAGAAATGGTGAAAGAGAAAGCAGGGACTTTGTTCTTTTCTTCAGTAAGCTTGAAGGTAAACTTCTGGGACAATGTGACTGACTCTCAGTAATGCTCTCAATATTACTTTCCTGGATGGTTTTATTGCCCCGGTCCATAGATCAATTACAGTGACCCAAAGGTTTAAAAAAGATGGGTGTGGAAGCATGCTGCACAGCTGCCCACCTAAGCAAGAAGTACGAGTGTTCAAAATAGAACAGCACTAGTCACTGAGAATCGTCATCGAAAACTTCCATCATGGGCAAGCACTGTCCCACCTCTAAGTAATTATTCTGCTTTCTTTTGCAAATATCTGAGCAACTATAGCAGCAAATCAGAAGAGAATAAAAGAAAAGACACTTGGTCAAAAGATTCAATGTGCTCTTAGAATGCCAACTGGAACTTGGCAGGGTTTTAACCTGCTCTCGGAAAGCTAAACACACTGGCCTGATTCAGATGAGAAGTGATTTGAGGGTGCATGCAAAGGAGCTTCTAGAGCTTTCCTAACCACCTGCTCCTACAATCAACAAATTCCTGCTATCCGTTCGATATGCTGTGCTACATCTTTTCTAAATTTTTTCCGTAGAAACCAAAGTCAAACGGAACAGTTACTCATGTAGTAAATCTTGTTTAGAACATAATAATTATTCTTGGTGCGTATAATGGAATGGAAAATTTTTATTTTATTTTTTTAAACTCATGGTTAAATTTGTTTTAAAGTACCCTAAGATAATGTTTGCTGTGTGCTTTGGTCTTGTGGGAAAAATCTGCCATCAGCAAGGCAATATAGACTTTTTGTAGAACGTCCCTCAAGGAAGGAGTGCCATTTCTTTCTCAGAAGTGGAGTGTCTCATCTTGTGTTGGAGAGCGAGGACTATTTTCATGCTCTGCTTATAAAGTGGCAGTTGTGCCCCAGACCCAGAAGAAGCATGGCCTCTGTTCCCTAGCTGTGACTTGATGTCCCCTCTGATCTTCTCAAACCCGACCTTGGGAGCCTCCTTCTTTTGAGTTCTGGAGGCTAGGGAATCTAATATGAAATGGGACAATCATACTTGTTCATTAAATGTTCTCGCAACAAAGCATGCAATGTCTAGAGCCAGGAGACCTAAGTCTTAACCAGACTTTCCCCCGCTGTGCTGCAGTTGCTCATTCTCTTGAGTACACACTCCTGTTAACCTTACGAGCAAGGTTTCCTCCTATATAACATAGCAAAATCACATAAAGAAATAGGACTCTCTCTCCCAGCTCAACTAGTTTTGGATTCTGAATGCTCTTTCCTTTCTGATGTCTGTAACCTGGTATACAATAAAGGTGGCTCTACTAAACAATACTATTTGTAAAGTAATCTTTCCTCATTGCACACAGCTATGTGAATTAATGTGCAATTGTTTAGAAAGTTAAATATGAAAAGTATATGACCAGTCACTATAGTTGAACAATATAGTTGGAGAGTAGTCAAAACCTCATGACCTTGAAGCAGTTGGAAAGGTCTTGATTTCCGGATGCATGGTGCGTTATTTGGCATTCTTTCTGCTAAAATCTAAGCTTGGGCAATGTACTATGGAGGCAGATTTCATGAATCTATTATTGAATACATGTCTTCTCTTCACTCTGAAGATTTGCTTCAATTACAAGGTGTGTTGGAATTAGAACAAAAAAGCACATGCTTTGTGTTTGGAGGGACACTGTTTCAGATGAGATTATATAACTTGTATTTTGTGTTAGATGGATTTTTTGCTACAAAGTAAGATATCAAGATAGCCATGAGGCTAGCTACTGACGCTTTACTAAAATCCATTATTTTGTAGCAGTATTATATAATTATTATTTTTAAATATACTTGATCCAGTGAGCTTTCAGTGTGAAACACTTTAAGTACATGCAGTTTGCTGTTCAAAAAACATTAGACATGAGTAAAAGTATTCTAACTTTTGAAAAAACTCGTAAGGTAAGTAAAAAACAGAATAGAATAACAATCAACTTCAAAGGCAGAACTCTACAGGGAATGTTGTCCGTTTTCTGCCTTCTTAAACTCTCCCCAGCCTAATCCCCCCACCCCCCACCCTCATAAAAACCACCCCCAAAGAAGTGAACAAATGTTCTGAAGTGGACCACTTGAGCAGTTGTTTTTTTCCCATACTACTTTTAAAGTCTTCCTTTTATTCTTAACTCCCCCCCCCCCCCCCCCCCGCCAAAAAAAAAAAAAAAAAAAAAAAAAAATCCACCAGCACCACCAACAAGAAACCATGCCTTAAAGAGCCTCACTTCACAAGCACATTCTGTCTCTAGGAGATCAGAAGCGGCTAACCAGGAGGCAGAGCTGTAGGTAAAATGCATCTTACAGTTGATCCTCACGTGTTCCTCCTCTGACAAGCCAAGCCAAGCCAAGCCAAAGGGCATCCAGCAGCATTCCTCTTTTATCCTTTTTGTTGCTTGCCAGTTCATTTTCATTCACTGGAAAGGCCAATTTTCCACATGCTATTCAACGTGGTGTGCTCATTTGAAAAGAAGTGAGAAAAAGAACCAAGATGCTAAGGGCTTAACTCATTCCTCCCTTCTCTCCCCTCCTCCTCCATAACAAGCCCTTTTTCTTCCAGCCTCCGTGAAAAACAAAGGCAGACTCATTCGGCCCCCAAAATTTGAAGGCCTGCCAGATCAAATAGTACAGTGTAGCTTGTCCGCAGCCTAGTCACATTTTACAGGTGGGCCTGGTTAGGGTCTTTCTGTGGACTACTCTATTTTTATGACTTTACAATCATACAGCCTTCCTGCCAAAGATCAGCTCAGCAAAACATGGAGGTGCGGGGGGGGGGGCGGGGGGCGGTGTTGTACTTTGTCTCAGAATGAACAGCTAAAGAAATGATACAGTTATAGAAAGGGAGCCAGTGTTGCCAACCTATCTGCCTTCCAGGAAGAATGGCAAAGTAATGCTGAGACCCAGAAAAATGGCAAGGAGCAACATCACCAGAGTAGGTTCACATGTAGAGATAGTGTCACCTGGGAGTAGCCAACAATATTCATGTAACAGAAACAATTCTGCAGAGTTTGCTAATGCAAAGAGCCTGAAGCAAATGGGAACCCAAACCATCTTGGATATGAATGGTCAATAGCAGATAAAAACTGGTCTGTTGGGTTATTGACATGTTCCAGATATTTCTAATGGTGTCCTGCTGGTGTGGTGGGTGTGACTAATTACTGGCTATGCCTATCTTATTTTCTGTAGCATGTAGGACCTGTTCCATCTCTTAAATAAAGAAACTGTGAGGTGAGGTGGTACAGTGACTCTATCCCAAGTAGTTAATCGAAGGAGCAGAGTTGCAGTATGGTGTTCCTGACAGCCAACTCAATTCACTCAACTTGGGCTCTGCTTGTCTTCTAAAAGGAGCTTGCCCTGCTTATGCCAGAGATGTGAAGATAAAGGCACAAACCACAGAAGACAGAGCAATGGAAATGCAGTCCATATAAAGCTAAACTGCATGTAAAGCAAATGAATCTCTGCAAAACATAAGCCAAACACTGTTAGATCCCAAAGATGGGCAGAAAAAAGACCCTCCTCAGCTTCTCACTATGTTCATCCCCATCTGTGAAACAACATAATGAAATGGTCACGTGAAACTATAATAAAAGGAAGACCTCAGAAAATTCACCAAATCTATCATGTGGCTATCCAGACTAAAGGTGACAAAGTTAGGACCTAGAGTGTAAGAGTGTTCAATGTATGAGTTATTATTAAAGCAAGAGTGGTGAGACTACTGATACAATGAAACGCTGCTCTATTTGTGGCAATTAAAACCATTCATGGCTTTATTAAAACCAATATATGATATAATTGTGTAATGTGTAAACTCTGAAGGAAAAATGACTCGTCAAGTAGTGTGTGGAGGCACACATGTGTAATCCTGGCATCCAGGAAGATTAGAGTGCCAGATTTCTTTCTTTAAATCACATCCTCAGACTCTTCAGTTAAAAGGCACATGGTGGCAAATGGACTATTTTACGTCTCTGTACAATTGCATAAGATTTTCTAATGGCATTTCTTGAGTCCAGATTTGCAACATCTTCAGATCATGGATAATTACCTACATTTCATAAGTTTCAAAAAACGATACTCAAAGAAAACAAACGCTGAGATGGGAACTGGACTCTGAAAGCAAACTTTGTACTGAACTGTGCTAAGGGGGACCAGCCTTTAACGTCATCCCACTGGAAGCATGCTGACCCGGTGAGCTTGCACCTAGTACACAGTAATTGCCCTCTCCTTCCTCATCACTTACATCATCTGGCGATGGCGATGGGCTGCAGTGGAAGCAAGAAAACCGCCCTGCAAAAGAACACCGCTGTTGCTTTCAGTGAAGTGTGCAGAGTTAAAGCAGAAGGAACACTTACTTTATTTGTAAAATTCTTAAGTTTTGAGAATGTGACAGAAGAGCCTGGTAGGTGGTTAGTGAATGAGCCAAAAAGTTTTAACCAGGATAAATCTCCTAAGTCTTGCCTCTAACCCCCAAAATAGAAACTTTTTTTTGAAAATTATTTACCTATGTATATGGATGTTTTTCTGCATGTATATCTGTGCATCATATGTAGGTCTCATACCCAGGGAGTGTAGAAAAAGACTATAGAGGTTGTAAGCCAACTTGTGTGTGTGCTGGGAATTGAACCTGGGTTCTCCGGAAAAGCAGCTAATGCGCTTGACTACCAAGCCTTCTCTCTATGCCAGATAAAAGCTTCTTGTCTTTCCCTAGACCTTGTGGTATTCATAAGGGACTCAGATGACTGAAGACACAATGTTGCTCACCTTTCGGGTGTTGCTGAGACTCAAGACTGGGCCGAGTACATGGAAAGCAAACTTCAGGAAACTTAGGAGACCCCAAAGTTTAGATCGCTGTGAAAGCCAACATCATGCTAGGTTTTCAATTACACAAAGCATCACACTTCTCCCTTAAGTCCTTAGCATTTCTGCTCTGATCCACACAACCAGCACTATTCTAAATGGCACACGTCCCATAGTGTGAGTTTTGGTTTCTTTAATAACTCAGTTATGTTACATAAACCTGGTTTTGTTTTAATCCCAGGTGTGGGTTATGGGGCTGCTTTAGTTTGTCCACAGCTGTTAACTATGATTATCGGGTGCTCTGGCAGGGGTGTGACCTGGGCCAACTGCAGATAGCTTAATTCTGGGGACCCTGAGAGAGAAAGTAAAGGCTAGGACCCTGAGAGGGCCTGGGACAGCTGCTGCTCTCCCTGCTGCTGTCCACTGCGGTTCATCTTGATGTTGCGTTTGCTATTGCTTGTCTACTGGACTGCTGGATATCCTTACTACAAAGCTTGGACTTGCCCCATGGAACTATGTCCCTAAAGAGCAGAAAGTAGCTAAAGAGAACTATACCCTTTCTCCCCACTATCCTTCTTTTTCTCTGACCTAATGTTTGGAGGTGGTGGAAGGTATTAGGGTGAAGAAGGATTGGAAGGGGGATGGGGTATGAGAACCCCATTAAAATAGTTAAAATGAAGACGCCTACACAGTCTTAGCCTGGTTCAGGCTTATGATCTAATTCCTGTAAACCTCTCCTATCTCCTACCTCCTGTGGGAAGATGAAGATCTTCCCACACTCTCCCTCTTCTCCAGGCATGAGGTGACCTCAGCAGGGCTCTAAACCTGTCACCCATTCTCGATCTTTGCACTTTTGTTTATCCCTAAAACTGAACTCCCATTCACTTCCCTGGCCTACCTAACTCTACTTATCCTTCGAAACTGTACTTCTACATCTGTTCCAAGACCTTTGAGACTATGCCTCAGATGCACTTCCTGTGTGTGCACAATGCTTACCTGGGTGTACTGCTCATCTTTCTGTATCCTGACTACTTCCTCCCAACTGGGCTAGGAACTCTTCAGAAAAAAGATTTGTGCGGTGTTTTTTGTTTGTTTGTTTGTTTTATCTTTTTATTTTTACTACCAGTACCAACACTAACACTTGGTGAATATTGACAAGTTTGCCAAGTTAATAAAAAGCATCTGCTGGCAAGAGATGAACGACTATTTCTAACACGAGAAATTTCCTTTATTTTTGCTTTGGCTGTTTTCAGGTTTTAGGAAGAGCTAGGAGGCCTAGTAGGTTTTACTTGAATCTTTGTTTCCATAGTTTGGCAGAGTTTATTACCTCATAAGTAGGTGTCTAGCAAGACGGGGCGTTTAGATGCTGCTGGTTTACATGATTTTTTTACTTGTCACTGGCCACCAGAAAAAAACAAAAAAAACCCAAAAAACAAAAAACAGTGACATCAGCCTGGCCAGTTAAAGTTCACCCTAATATTTGAAAATTCTCAAAGGATACAATTTACAGAATGCCAAACTGATGTAGAGTGAAGATATATATACATGTAAGGTGAGGAGAGGGGGAACTTGAAAGATGAATACGGTGAATGGTTTTGCACTGACCAAGCAACGGTTTAGTTAGGCCTTTCCAGGGTTTCAAGAAGTTGCCATCTTCACTGGCACACGTGTAGCATTAAACAGCTGGAAAGCGAAGGAGCTAAAGGCTGGTCTGGTTCTGCAGTATTACTCCAGCAGCCACCCACCCCCCCCCCCCCCCCCCCCCCCCCCCCCCCCCCCCGCAACACACACATTTTTCCATGGCTGGGCTATTTAGCAACACTAGTGGGAATGTCATCAGTAGCACAGTGCCATTTCATAAATGACTGGAGGCCAAAACCTATGTTCTCTTAGATGACCCAGTGATATCTTTTTTTTCTTTTACAAAAGATACACAATAAAAAAAAAATTCTTAGTGAACTGATTTTTTTTTTTTTTAACCGATGAAGCTTGCCAAGTTTGCCCCCGAGTGTTCTAAAGTTGCTTTTGGCTCGTCTATTATCAGTCATCTAAATGTCCGTGGGAGACCTTCCTCAGAGGAAACAGATGGGTCCAGCACTTCAGAGAACTCAAGAAGGGTGGGGGTTTTTTTTGTTTGTTTTTGTTTTTGTTTGTTTTGTTTTTTTGTTTTTTTTTCTTACAAAAAGACAAATGGCCAAGATTTGAATGGAATTTAGGATACTGGTAGAATAATACAGGGACCCAGAGCACTAGCAGCAATAGAGACCTTTCTCCTCTCTGACTCGGTGCCAGAGGGAAAGGGAGGGAAAGAAGCGAAAACAAAGGCTAATCTGAGAAGCAGGCATTCTCCACGGGGCAAAGCCAGACTTAGATAATGTCAGCAGAGGAAGGCGGGTCCTCAGAGGCGTTATTCTTCCTGTCTTCTGCTTGGTTTCTCCCTAGAAGTCTTGAGAATGGAGGGCATTTCATTGTGCAGACCAACCGGGCTGCCTCCCCCTTTTTGCTGAGTTGCTTTTATGTCAACTTGACACAAAGTCATCTGGCAGGAGGGCTCCTCAATTAGGAAAATGCCTCCATAAAATCAGACTGCAGGCAAGCCTGCAGGGCGTGGTCTTAATTAGTGATTGATGAGCGAGGTCCCTGCCCATTGTGGGTGGTGCTGTCCATGGGCTGGCAGGCCTGAGAGCTATAGAAAAGAAAAGCTGAGCAAGCAAGCCAAAGGGGGGCAAGCCAGTAAGCAACACCCCTCCATGGCCTCTGCATCAGCTCCTGCCTCCAGGTTCCTGCCCTGTCTGGGTTCAGTCCTGGCTTCCTTCAATGATGAACTACAATGCAGAAGGATAGGCTGAATAAAGCCTTTCCTCCCCAGCATGCTTTTGGTCATGGTGCTTCATGGAAGCAACAGAAATTCTAACTAAAGCGTCCTCCAGCTCCAGTTATTTCACCTGGGAGTAAAGCCTGCACCTGCACCCAATAAGTGACCAGTCCCATCAGCTTTCATCTCACTGGGGCGGGGTGGGGGGGCAGGATCAGCTAAGGGACCTTCCTGCTTGAAGCAAATATAGTCAATCGTCATACAGTGAAGCAGCAGAGAAAAGGATGGAAGGAATAGTGGAGCGCCAAAAAGCATAGCTTCTAAAATGCCTTTCTACAGACAACCAATAAAGTAACTTGAGTGCTAACTGCTGATTGCGTTACCCAAGGTTAGCTGATGATAATCATAAATTAACCCAATTCAGCATCCCCACACTTCAAGTGAATATGCTACATAAGGAATTTTTTTTTTTCTCTCCAGTGGATTGGCTTAATGGATATTGTGTCCAGGATACTGTGAACTGTAACTGTCATAAGCCTGTGGGTATGGGTCTGAAAAAGACCAATAGTGTCTTGTGAGAGAAGGAAGTGTTAAAGAAATTTCAAGAGTTGCTTCATCCATGGCTCCTAGACGTGCCCACCCAGTGAGGCAGGACAGTAAAGCTTCTTAATAATGACTTTGCCTTAGTAGAAGACTTCTGACAGGTCAAATCCTTAATCAGAAGCATAGCTGTTCAACCCTTATAATCATCCACTGAGCTCAATTGTCAGCTACATACTCTGTTACGATAAGACAGTTAGAATCAGCCTATTTCAAAGTTCCTGGGGGAACCGTTAGCTTTCTGTGTACTTTCTTAATTATATGTTCTTAGTTCTGTATCTCTGGGGCTGTACATAGTACTGTGTACATCTGTATTAGGCTGTCAGAGCAGCTAAATTCCATAGATACTGCATTTCTGTTAGCATTTTTTATTCTAAGCAATAAGAGAGAATTTGAATCCCCATGATCCCCGTATACACCACAGGTTTTATCTGGTCCCTATATAATTCCAGAAGTTGGGTTATCTAAGGGTTTAGAGACTCAAGTTACCAAAGCATGTTCATGTCATTCTCTCTTTGGTTTACAGGAGTCTCAAATTGCCCTATTACCAGACAGCGTCTATTCAGAGCACAGAATATCTGCATCATTTCTACAGTATAAAGAAATTACATAGAAGTGAACTCTTCTCAACTTACACCACATATGTATAAGAAAGAGCAACTTTGCACTTGACTCTACTGTAGCCGTCTATGAGTCCCTACCTGTTAGTATTGCCCACTCCAGTACAATACTATACTACTATTTTGTTGCTGCTGCTATGAGCAAATGCCTGACAAGAAACAGCTTTAAAAGCGAAAGGTTTGTGTTACTCATGATTCGGGGGATAGAGTTAGTTCGTCACGGGAAAACACAACAGGACCAGACCCCCATATATGGCAGCAGATGTTTGCTCACATCTTAGTAGATCAGGAAGCAGAGATAGGAGGAATGATAATATTCTCTCTCTCTCTCTCTCTCTCTCTCTCTCTCTCTCTCTCTCTCTCTCTCTCTCTCTGTGATCACAAGGACTGACAATCACAAACGCCTTATCCACTGTTGTTTCACAGAACTGTCTTCTTGCAGCCCATTAGTTGTAGTAGCTTCATCCTTCATCTGCTTCTTAAAGCAATATCGTCTCAACTCTGCACGGGTGTCTGGCATGACAGGTTTCTGATATATCTCAGAAGCCTAGATAAATGCCAAGGAATATGTGAAAGCTCCAGTTTGCTGTCATTAACTCTGTACAGATTTGAGAAACTAGAGGGAGGGGCAACCGTTTGGTTTCCACCACTTAAAATAAAAGGAAGGAAAGGGGAGGGAAGGGAAGGGCAGGAAAGATATTTCTGTCAATAAGGGACTATCAGGAAAAAAATATCAATATGAGATCTTAGTAGAAGAGCAGACTCAAAAAAAAAAAAAAAATGGTTGTTGTTGAAGAAATGCCCTACAATGTCTTTAATATAAACTTCAGGAGTCAGAAAATGATTTTCAAACTCTCTACATAAAAGATTGTCTGAACGTATTTTTAAACAGTGTGAAAAAGCATGAAATGGGAATTTTCGTATTTTCAACTTTTTTTGCTAGCAAAAAGGGGGTCCTTTCGAAGGTGGACATGGACAGAAAACAGTTACTTAAAATGCCATCACGTGCTTCTTGTCCAGCACGGTCAAAGCTGACGAGCCACACGACCAGCCAGAGGAGATTGAGCAATAAACGAGTGGAAGCAAAGAATTAATAGCAGACAAGACAATTTCAAACTCCTTTGAAGATTTTGGGTTTTTTTTTTTTTTTTTTTTTTTTTTTTGGATGAAAATACCCTTTAATCTATTTTTGTGCTCTTAACCTGAGGGAGCATCGAAAAGAATTCAGCAAAGCAAAAATGTGGCAAAAAGGTCCCCCAGAAGTGCTGAGAAAGAGCCAGGGTGGACAGAAGACTTTGCCTGCCACGCTGGCCCAGTGGCAGGTCCAGAAACAGCCCTCACATTCCACAGTCCCTCCCTTGACTGCTGAGTTGCTTTTATGTCAACTTGACACAAAGTCATCTGGCAGGAGGGCTCCTCAATTAGGAAAATGCCTCCATAAAATCAGACTGCAGGCAAGCCTGCAGGGCGTGGTCTTAATTAGTGATTGATGAGCGAGGTCCCTGCCCATTGTGGGTGGTGCTGTCCATGGGCTGGCAGGCCTGAGAGCTATAGAAAAGAAAAGCTGAGCAAGCAAGCCAAAGGGGGGCAAGCCAGTAAGCAACACCCCTCCATGGCCTCTGCATCAGCTCCTGCCTCCAGGTTCCTGCCCTGTCTGGGTTCAGTCCTGGCTTCCTTCAATGATGAACTACAATGCAGAAGGATAGGCTGAATAAAGCCTTTCCTCCCCAGCATGCTTTTGGTCATGGTGCTTCATGGAAGCAACAGAAATTCTAACTAAAGCGTCCTCCAGCTCCAGTTATTTCACCTGGGAGTAAAGCCTGCACCTGCACCCAATAAGTGACCAGTCCCATCAGCTTTCATCTCACTGGGGTGGGGTGGGGGGGCAGGATCAGCTAAGGGACCTTCCTGCTTGAAGCAAATATAGTCAATCGTCATACAGTGAAGCAGCAGAGAAAAGGATGGAAGGAATAGTGGAGCGCCAAAAAGCATAGCTTCTAAATGCCTTTCTACAGACAACCAATAAAGTAACTTGAGTGCTAACTGCTGATTGCGTTACCCAAGGTTAGCTGATGATAATCATAAATTAACCCAATTCAGCATCCCCACACTTCAAGTGAATATGCTACATAAGGAATTTTTTTTTTTCTCTCCAGTGGATTGGCTTAATGGATATTGTGTCCAGGATACTGTGAACTGTAACTGTCATAAGCCTGTGGGTATGGGTCTGAAAAAGACCAATAGTGTCTTGTGAGAGAAGGAAGTGTTAAAGAAATTTCAAGAGTTGCTTCATCCATGGCTCCTAGACGTGCCCACCCAGTGAGGCAGGACAGTAAAGCTTCTTAATAATGACTTTGCCTTAGTAGAAGACTTCTGACAGGTCAAATCCTTAATCAGAAGCATAGCTGTTCAACCCTTATAATCATCCACTGAGCTCAATTGTCAGCTACATACTCTGTTACGATAAGACAGTTAGAATCAGCCTATTTCAAAGTTCCTGGGGGAACCGTTAGCTTTCTGTGTACTTTCTTAATTATATGTTCTTAGTTCTGTATCTCTGGGGCTGTACATAGTACTGTGTACATCTGTATTAGGCTGTCAGAGCAGCTAAATTCCATAGATACTGCATTTCTGTTAGCATTTTTTATTCTAAGCAATAAGAGAGAATTTGAATCCCCATGATCCCCGTATACACCACAGGTTTTATCTGGTCCCTATATAATTCCAGAAGTTGGGTTATCTAAGGGTTTAGAGACTCAAGTTACCAAAGCATGTTCATGTCATTCTCTCTTTGGTTTACAGGAGTCTCAAATTGCCCTATTACCAGACAGCGTCTATTCAGAGCACAGAATATCTGCATCATTTCTACAGTATAAAGAAATTACATAGAAGTGAACTCTTCTCAACTTACACCACATATGTATAAGAAAGAGCAACTTTGCACTTGACTCTACTGTAGCCGTCTATGAGTCCCTACCTGTTAGTATTGCCCACTCCAGTACAATACTATACTACTATTTTGTTGCTGCTGCTATGAGCAAATGCCTGACAAGAAACAGCTTTAAAAGCGAAAGGTTTGTGTTACTCATGATTCGGGGGATAGAGTTAGTTCGTCACGGGAAAACACAACAGGACCAGACCCCCATATATGGCAGCAGATGTTTGCTCACATCTTAGTAGATCAGGAAGCAGAGATAGGAGGAATGATAATATTCTCTCTCTCTCTCTCTCTCTCTCTCTCTCTCTCTCTCTCTCTCTCTCTCTCTCTGTGATCACAAGGACTGACAATCACAAACGCCTTATCCACTGTTGTTTCACAGAACTGTCTTCTTGCAGCCCATTAGTTGTAGTAGCTTCATCCTTCATCTGCTTCTTAAAGCAATATCGTCTCAACTCTGCACGGGTGTCTGGCATGACAGGTTTCTGATATATCTCAGAAGCCTAGATAAATGCCAAGGAATATGTGAAAGCTCCAGTTTGCTGTCATTAACTCTGTACAGATTTGAGAAACTAGAGGGAGGGGCAACCGTTTGGTTTCCACCACTTAAAATAAAAGGAAGGAAAGGGGAGGGAAGGGAAGGGCAGGAAAGATATTTCTGTCAATAAGGGACTATCAGGAAAAAAATATCAATATGAGATCTTAGTAGAAGAGCAGACTCAAAAAAAAAAAAAAATGGTTGTTGTTGAAGAAATGCCCTACAATGTCTTTAATATAAACTTCAGGAGTCAGAAAATGATTTTCAAACTCTCTACATAAAAGATTGTCTGAACGTATTTTTAAACAGTGTGAAAAAGCATGAAATGGGAATTTTCGTATTTTCAACTTTTTTTGCTAGCAAAAAGGGGGTCCTTTCGAAGGTGGACATGGACAGAAAACAGTTACTTAAAATGCCATCACGTGCTTCTTGTCCAGCACGGTCAAAGCTGACGAGCCACACGACCAGCCAGAGGAGATTGAGCAATAAACGAGTGGAAGCAAAGAATTAATAGCAGACAAGACAATTTCAAACTCCTTTGAAGATTTTGGGTTTTTTTTTTTTTTTTTTTTTTTTTTTTGGATGAAAATACCCTTTAATCTATTTTTGTGCTCTTAACCTGAGGGAGCATCGAAAAGAATTCAGCAAAGCAAAAATGTGGCAAAAAGGTCCCCCAGAAGTGCTGAGAAAGAGCCAGGGTGGACAGAAGACTTTGCCTGCCACGCTGGCCCAGTGGCAGGTCCAGAAACAGCCCTCACATTCCACAGTCCCTCCCTTGACTGCAGGCTCACACTTTTTCCACTGCACCATGCGTGTCCAGTAAGTGTTGCCTAAGAAAACATTGGCTAAAAGGGCCAATTTGGATTAGAACTGGGTTTGTCGGAAGACAAGAGTTCAGAGTTTTTACCAAATCTTTCTCGTGCTCAGAATCCTTCTGTGGCCTTCCTTTCCAGTATGATGTGCTAACAGAGCGCGTCATTTGGCTTTCATTCCCTTTGCACTGTCTGTCCTGCCAGCTCTGGCTCCTGCTGCTTCTCCACAGAGCATCTGAGCAGTCCCCCGACCTCAGCACACCCCGCCCAGCCACCGGCCCCCCCTATCTGCCCCCCTCCGCCACCTCCCACCGCCCTGCCCGTGGCCTTCTGACACCAACACGGGAGAGCAGCGTGGCCAGCCTGCAGCTCTCACGTGGACCCTTTCTGTCCATGCTTCACTGGGACAGTGAGCTTGGTTCGCATTTCGATTCCTTCTCTGGGTACCAGTGCACACACTCTGATGTGCTTGGGCAGGAAGGATTCAGTAAATAACTTTAGGAAAGCCTGTGCCCTTCGGTGCTGTGCAGTTCACAGGGCTTCCTTCTGGTTTACCTGATCCCACAACGCGAAGCCTCCAACAAGTTCTCGCGCCATGCAGCTAGAGAATATACGGAGGGCTTTCATAAATGATGTCTTATGTCCCAAGACCCAGGCGGAAAGGCCTGGCTGAACTTTATACACAAGAAAGGTGAACTGCGGTTGATACGTGACTTGGCCAAGGTCACAGGCCAGCTAAAAACACCGAGGTTTTAAGCCATCTGCTCGGATGCTCTGGTGCTCCTATGACTTAATTCCACCCCCCCTCCCCCCGCCTTCTCCCTTTCTCTCTCCTCCCTTCCTCCCTACCCCCCCCCCTCTCAGTTTTTCGAGACAAGGTTTCTCTGTGTAGCCTTGGCTGTCCTAGACTCATTTTGTAGACCAGGCTAGCCTCGAACTCACAGCAATCCGCCTGCTTCTGCCTCCCGAGTGCTGGGATTAAAGGTGTGCGCCACCACACCCAGATGCTTTCTTGCTTTCTTGTTTCTTTTTTCTGTTCCTGATGACTTTCGTTTTGTTCTGCAGTTTTAAACACCATCATTTATAGCTTTCTAGATAAAGCAATAAAATGACAGAGTAACAAAAAAATGATTTGATACTTTAAGTCAGAGTCACAAGGCTAGTGGTAAACAGTACACTTATGATTCATAACTTAAAGTACTGCAATTTATGAAGAAGGAGAAAATGAGAGTGCTTAATGTTTATTCAAGGAGGCCAAGTATCACTGGGATAAGGAAAAATGGTATAAAAATCTAAGAACAATATTTTAAAATTAATTATGCTTGGAGAGCTTTAAAAATTTTAAATTATGTATATAACAGTTATATATATGTATGTGTGTGTGTGTGTTCTATTAACATTTAGAAAAAACAAACCCACAAGTTAAAGATTTCTATAATTAATCCATCATATTTTTAACGACTAACACCTTCGAAATCCTGAATTCTTGCCATGAAGTCTTTGTTCCCTCATAGCACTTAACAGATTCATCTTAACTTTTCAGAGGAACAAAACAAAAACAAACACCAAACAAACAAACAAACAAACAAAATGCTCATACAGGTAAGGTATTCTGTCCACCTGAGTCTGTCCATATAATCTTATAGTTAGGAAAACCTTCAGGCAAGGATTCCAGTCCATTTTGAATTCTCATAGCACTTGAGTTACCGCCTGTTTCTTATTTTTTGCCCATATGTTTAGCAAAATTATTGAAACCCTCTGATGACTTATGAGAGCAGCATACAACTCCAGTGACAACATGTCGCCTGAGAATTTGGATGTCAGATTTGGGGACAGGCTTCTCTGAGTTTTTGCAGTGTCTGCACATCTGTTTACTTCTGTACACACAAGACATGAATATATGTGCCCAGTCAGGGCTGCCAGCTGTCTCTAATGGTGAAAGGTGTCATTTGGCTGGGGTAACATCTAGGTTTCAGTGGTTTGGTTTCTCACTGAACTGAGCCACAGGTTTAGAGATTAACTGACTTAATGAAATATATCTGTTGGCATTTAATTTTTAATCTTTAAAGTACGGCTATTAAACAGGGCATGGCAGATAATTTCAGCATTCGAAAGACTGAGGCAGGAGGATAGCAACTTTGAGGCCAACCTGGACTATATAAGGAATTTTAGGTCAGCCCAGACTGCAAAGCAAGATTATGTCTCCCAAAGTTGCTGTCTGGGGATGTAAGTACGCTGATAACATGATTATCCAACATTTGTAAGCAAGACTCTGGGATTGACGCCCGGCTGCACAATGTGGCAGAACATCCCTGCAATCCCAGCATTCAGGAAGTGGAGGCAGGAGGATCAAGGTAATCCTTAGGTACTTAGTAAACCTGAGGCCATGTGAGTCATGTCTCTAAATAAACAAATAAAATAGCAGGCAGTGGTTACCCTTGTAGAGAATTGACCCTCAAGCATTTTGTGTGTGTGTGTGTGTGTGTGTGTGTGTGTGTGTGTGTGTGTGTGTGTTTGAGAACTCTACTACAGTATTGGCCATAGATGTTTAAAAAAAAAAAATGGTCGATAATAATCAGACAGACTTGGCTGTGAGTTTCTTTTTTTAATTTAAAATTATTTTTAAAAGTTTATTCGCTTTACATGCCAATCGTAGCCCCCTCCCTCGTCTCCTCCCGGTCCCACCCTCACACCCTCTTCATCCCCTATGCCCCTCCCCTAGTCCTCAAAGAAGGGGAGCTCTGTTGCCTAATAAAGCTGCCCCACCAGGGGGAAAGTGATCAAAGAGCAGGCAACAGAGTTCCCGGCAGGGACAGCCCCTGATCCTCTTACTAGGGGACACTTATGGAGACTGAACTGCCTATCTACTACATCTGAGCAGGGGGTCTAGGTCCTCTCCATGCATGGTCCTCGCCTGGTGCATCTGTCTCTCCTAGCCACCCTGGGCCCAGATTTATTGGCTCTGTTGGTCTTCTTGTGGAGCTCCTGTCCCCTCCCTGCCTTTATCCCCCCCACCCCCAACACACACACACTCTTCCCGTAAGACTCCCTGCCCTCTGCCCAAAGTTTGGCTATGAGACTTAGCTTCTACTTTGGTCCCCTGCTGGGAGGAGTCTTTCAGAGGACCTGTCTGGTAGGCTCCGCCCTGGTCCTGTCCACTCTTTTCAACAGCTTCCAGTGTCTATTCTATTTACCCACTTCCCAATGAGTTTCTAGCCTTGCCTTTTAGATATATGACTATCAGCTTTTTGCTGAGCTTATCTCGGCTTCCATTCCTTATTTGTGAAATACAGTTTTTGATTTACACACTGTAGGTGAGGATAAAATGTGGTAATTAGAAAATCTAAGGCATGCTCTTTCAGGATTAGCTTTACAAGAAAAACAAAGGCATAGGAAGAGAATATAGATTTTTGTCAGAGCAACAAATATAACTGTGCCAACATAGCTGAGGAAGTATATAAGATTACAGACACTTTCATTTCCCGTTTTTCAGTCTCTAAGTCTTCTAAAATGTTATGAATTGGAAAAAAAAAAAAAAAAGAAGGAGGATTTTGCCACAATCAGTGCTTAAAGAAAGACAGCATCTTGATGGCATTAGCAAAAACATCTCAGCATGTGAAGACTGAGATTAGGGTTCTCTTTGACTCCCTTGGCATGGGGGTGAGGTTACATATAGTCTTTTGAGGTTTTTACACAATTTTGTTTCATCTAATCAGCTCTATGCCTGCACTTCTAGTAAGTATGTGGCACCCACTCTCTTAAGCTTAAAAAATTTTTTTAAATGTACATACTGTATATTTCACTGAAAAATAGTTGCTCAGGATAAAGATCTTAGGATGTTAAGTTGGTATTCAGAACACTGGACTTGTAGGAGATGTCTCTAGCCCAGACCAAGGAAACTCTCAGCTGTAATTTTAAATCTAATTCCTTTGGTAAGCAAGGTTCCAGGATGAAGATCCTGTTTCACCTGGCCACGAGCATTGGTTGCAATTGTCAGATTAGCTGGGAGCTCTTGCTTTTTTTTCTAACTTCCTTTGAGTAGAATCTTGAAAGAAAGTCACTCAAAACCTTCAGCTGGAGCATCCTGTGAGCACTAGCTACTCTTGACTTGAATTATGTTGTGTTATGATTAAAACAACCTCTGTATGCATGGGTCTTTTCTGAATGGAGGCAACTCTCGTGAACTGGAAAAAAGCACACCAGCAGAGTTTCTTGCCAAAGGAATCCTTCAGGAAAACATTATGAAACGGAAAATGTAGCTTTCGTTTAGACATCCCCCTTTGCAATTAGTCCAGTGCAATTTATTGAGCGTTCAGGAGTAGTGCTTAAAAATTCCTCAGTGGTTAAATCCCTGAGGCTGATACAACCCTCACATGTGTGGACTGAGCTCATTGTGAGTCAATTCATACCACCAGCCCTACAAGCGGAAAACTCAAATCCTGGGTCTTGAAAACGGAGCCACAAGAGATGCGACATAACAGCTATGCCAAGTTCAAGGTGACACCAGAAAGCCTTTAAGCTGCATTCTCAGAAACTGAATGATAAACCATGACTCGTCTTTGTTTATCCCCACAAACTTGCACCTTCAGTTCACATCTACTCCTTCTAATCTTCATGACACAGCAGAGGGCTAGGAGCTGCCATTTGGGGGGTTTGTATTTCCATGAGCAATTGCGGTTAGCAAAGGGTGCAAAAGTTTTCTTCCTTTGCCTTTCAGACATCCCTTCCCTCTCACTGACTATGGTTCCCAGCCACAACAGCTCCACCCACCCTCATCTGTAGTAGAGAAGTTTCTGATAACTTCATAATGTTTCATGCTCTTTGACCCTACAGTCCCATGTCTTACTTCCTCCAGTCACCCATAAGGCAGGAGAAAGTCTTACCTACTCCTGATGCCATAGGGAAGACGAGTTTAGGACCTTCATGATGGGGAACTTCACTAGAGGAGCAGCACATCTCTGGGAAGTCTTCCATACAACTCTCATGTCAGAGCTTCTGGGTAGCATCCTTTCCAGCAGTGCCTTTCATAGCCTGGAAGTGGACTGTTCTCTAGCTTCATGTTCCCTAGTGCAAGCTCTCGTGACCACCACTGATGATGCTTAAGCTCCTAGTCCCCGGTGTGGAGTTACTATTCTCTTTTAGGCAGGTCCAAATTCAGCTGGCCAAAGCAGGTAGGGATTATTTTTCATGTGAACCATACAAAAAAGAAATGCAACCACAGACCTAGTTTTCCCTTCAAGCTGGTTGTGCAAAAAGAATTCAAAGTGATCATAGAAGTTGTAAAAACTACTCTTCCCCACCCTTTCTTTCTCTCTCTCTCTCTATTTCTTTCTTTCTTTCTTTCTCTCTTTCTTTCTTTTTGAGACAGGGTTTCTCTAGGTATCCCTGGCTGCCCTGAACTTGCTCCCCAGAGTGGCCTGGGCTTGAACTCAGAGATCTGCCGGCCTCTGCCTCCCAAGTGCTGGGATTAAAGGTGTGCACTGCCACTACCCTGAAAAAAAAAATGGACTTCCAAAAATGATAAGCATTCAACTTGAGTTTCATCAATCTCTATGAGTCTTGACCACTACACGCAAAAAAATTAAAAAATGTGAAAGTCAGTTCTCCAGCTTCTCTCTCTTTTGCTTGAGAATTTACACATTATAGTGAGAGGGACAAAGTAGAAAAATAAGGCGACCCAATCCCTTTGCCTTGATTATACACTCATAGGCTTTCTGTGGAATCTGTGATTTAGATGCATATTACTCAAGCTACTGTTTCTTTGTGATCAACTGTCTTACTATAAGGTGGAAGAAAACTTAAACTTGTGTTGTCATATTCCTTATTTTCTAACCTCTTATTACTTATGAAAGTAATTGTCATGTATAAAACCAAGCATAAAAATCCCAAAATACTTTAAAATAGTTTTCCTGAGTGGGAGTTGTTGTGTGGTTACAACAAGGGATAGCAACTAAGATGGATGAGAAGAATCAATAAAACGATGTTTAAAAATCCCATCATGTGTCCTAGTTTGCTTTCTAGTGCTGTGATAACCACCATGACCACAGACAACTTGGGGAAGGAAGGGTTTATTTTATTTCATCTTACCACTTATAGTCCTTCATGAAGGGAAGTCAGGGTGGGAACTCAAGGCAGGAATTTAGAAGCAGAAGCAGAGGCCATATTGGGAGTGCTGCTTCCTGGTTTGCTCCCCATGGCTTGTTCTGTTTGCTTTATTATATAATCCAGGACCACCTGAATAAGGTGACAGTGTCCACAGTGGACTTGGCACTCTCACATCAACCATTAATCAAGAAAATGCCTCCAACTGGCTAGTCTGATGGAACAATTCCTCAATAGAGTTTCTTTCTTTCCAGGTTACCTGTGTCATCAAGTTGATAAAACAACAACAACAACAAGCCATTAACCACCCCAGTATGTTAATCAAAAACCTTTAATAAAAAATAGTTTTTTCCAGGAGAGTCAGCATACTTTCCTTCACCTTATATGCTAATGTGAATTTTACTCCCATTTCGTGTACTTGCAGTTTATAGTTCTAGTCTTTAGCATCCATGGTTCATTTTTCAGAAAAAAATATTCATAGATAGACTCAATACATGGATAGAGAGAATCATTGTCACACACACCAGGCTACATTCGGAAAATATTAAGTATCACTTCCAAAATTAGTGACTCCAAAGAAGACTTCCAGACTAAGAATGGGAGCCTGCATCGTGCTAACATCAAAAAGTAATGAAATAAAACTTTCCAAGCCTTTTAGTTTCAGGACTCTAAATGTGGTCAACTAAAAATTATTTCCTGTTTCCAAAAAGATTTTTTTCTTTAACAAGAAAATTCTCTTTCTGGAAATATCAAATGTCTTCATAGTCATTTGATATTACTGAACAGAAGAATTGGGGGTAAAAAACAGAAGAAAGTAGGGAAAGGCCAACAAAACACAGGAAACCCTCTTGGAATTTCAAAGCAGTAAAATGTGGAATAAATTAGCTATGCCGCAACATTTTCTATAGAAAGACTGAAGAACTGAGTGAGGAAAACAGATTCTTATGTAAAGGACTATATAGACACAATACTTCAGCTTCATAATGCACAGAGTAATATACAGAAGAGGAACATCAAAAGGTTTGTTTAGGAGCCAGTCAGTGTAAGTGAATAATTACAGTGAGAGGAAACTATAAAATCACCTTTCAAATAGATTTCTGAATGTGATAGGCGTTGTTGCTTTTCTCCATTTAATGGTACAAAAAGCTTATAGCTGTTTGTTAATGTTTCATATTTTATGCTAAAAAGTTCCCTGATAATTTGGAAGAATGAGCTTGTACTAATGGCCCTGCCCATTTGTATTGTATGTTTTCTACCACTCTCGACTATTATCACAAAACAGCAGGAAAGGAAATTTTCAGACAACTTTCCTCAAACTCACAACAACCGCCCAATGAAGACAGAAAATCTTGGTGCGTTCGTTTTGAACAGCTGAGTCTGTTCTCATTAACACATTAGAAAGCAATCTTGTGGAAGGGGAAAATGGACATTTCTTATTCTTTTCAATGTAATGATTTTGTAATGCTCAAGTCGTGAAACCCCCAAAGACCCCCAGGAATCAGCCTGATGCAAATTACAAAAAGTCTCGCTGATTCGCCAAGCTCCGAGCCTGGACCCTCAACTCCCCACGTAAGTAGGGAATATGGCGGCCCCTAGTCCTAGGAGAACAGGGTTTTTAAATGAAAAAACAAAACAAAACAAAACAAAAAAAACAAAAAACAAAAACAAAAAACTGCAGGCAGGTGTGTGTGGTGGTGGTGGGTGGTGGGGGCGGCGTGTTTCCAAGTCTTGATGTTACATTATAGGTTAGAGGGGTGAGGGAAAGTTGTCCTCTAAGCTGATTGGCTGGGGGACCAGGGCCAGACTTTAGGGGGATTTTTTTTTTTTTTTTTTTTTTTTTTATGTTCTGGTCTCAGTGACCTGTAGCTTTGATTTGATTGGTGCAGGCTTCTAGGCCCTGTTGCTAGCTATATGTTTGAAACTCATGAGGAACTCCAAGTTAGGGACCTTGAATACAAAATGGTGTTGGTTTGGTCTCTACAATTTCATAAAAAGACTGGATACTACATGAGAAATATGTATGTGGAAACGGGGCAGAAAGAATGGAAGGGTTGGATGAAGGGGTAAACAGCTGTGATTTCCTCCACAATATCTTTGTTTTGTTTCGTTTCAAAGATTTATTTATTTATTCATTATTACGTATACAGTGTTTCACCTACAGGCCGAAGAGGGCACCAGATCTCAGTATAGATAGTTGTGAGCCACCATGTAGTTGCTGGGAATTCCTCTAGAAGAGGAGCCAGTGCTCTTAACCTCTGAACCATCTCTCCAGCCCCCCCTCCACAATATCTTATCATGGAGTGTAGGTGGCAGGGTTGACCCAAGGGTTTCCCTGAGGTCCTGGTGAAAGAAAGAGGAACTTTGCTTGACCTCCACACCAGAAGCCAGTAACAGCCTGAAGCCAGGACCTTTGAGCCCTTCCCCTTTCCCCCTGAGGCCCCTTATAGGGAAGGAGTACAGCTCCTTCTCTAAACCCAGTAATGTGCTTGGCAGACGCAGTGATGGCCTAGAGCTCAGGGGCTTGAGGTCTCCAGGGCTTTGGAACCTGGGTACCCAACTCTTCCTACTGCCAGGATCCCCCAGTATTCCCTTATACAACATTGTTTGACTAGCTTCCTGCTGACTTAGTCTCATGGTATGATAATTTCTGCTTACTTTTTTCAAATTCTCCCCTGAAAATTGTATATAAGATACTGTACATCCTAGTAAACATGACCGGTATAAGATATAGCTTATACAAAACCTCCTCAGCCTACTTGTTCCACCTTTCTTTATCTCTGATCCCTGGACCTTTCAACTCAGGACCCTGTCACTGAAAAATGGCCTGCTAGAGATACTCATTAGGCTTAACCTGTTCCTGAGGACTCATAAGTAAATATAGGAGGAGAGAAATATTCATCATTGAATAACCACTAGGAAGGTGCCCAAGCTGTTGTTAAAACAAAACAACCCCCCCCCCCCAAACAAAAACCAAAAACCAAAAAAACCTCTTACTCCAGTTTCTGTAAGAAATCCCAAGAAATTGGTTAGGTCACACACATAGAGAAAAGGTCACAAGGAAGAGGAGGAGGGATAAGAGGAGAAGGAGGAGGAAGAAGAAGAAAGAAGAAAATAAGGAGAAGGAAAAGAAGAAATAGAAAAACAAAATGACTTGAAAGTATCTCCATATAAGGCATGCATTGAGACACTGGGCAAGAAAGACAAAAATATGCCATAGTTTCAGTGCTAATGAAAAGCATTTCATAGTGGCCCAGGATAGGATTTCAGCTTTTAGTAGATGCTCCCAGAACTTTGATGATACATTTAGCTACAATTCTGAACATATTTATTTTTCTAAAAAGAAAAATTATTTTAGAAAAAATGTTAAAAACATCATGATAGTGCCCTTGATATATTCTATATAAAATACATCACACAGCTTTAAAATTTTCAAAATTTTAGACCTATTACTGGGCCAGAGGATCAATAGAATTTCAGGGAAAAAAGTATAACAAAACAGAAACAACCACAAAGTGCCACATTAATAGTTCTGAAAGGAAAGAGTATATAAAAAACAAGCTAACTGTTCCCTTAAACAGAAGAAATGTTGACAGAGATGGCTAAGGAGCACTGAGAGGCGATTGCACTGGGGGGGGGGGGCAGAACCCCACATCTCAACTTCTGCGACAACCACCACAATCAACATGCCTGTCGAGATCGCCAAGCCTGATTATGTGGTCTGGTCTCTGTTCAACATGGTCTTCATGAACTTCTGCTGCCTGGGTTTCATAGCCTTTGCCTACTCTGTGAAGTCTAGAGACAGGAAGATGGTGGGCGATATGACTGGGCCGAGATCTACACCTCCACTGCCAAGTGCCTGAACATCAGTGCCCTGGCCTTCAGCATCCTTATGGCTGTTGTCATCATCATTAATTTATGCCACCCAATGATAGCCATCTTGCAGCATCCTCACAGTAGACAACAGATTCTGTGGTCTTCTAGTACAGCTTTGTGTTCCACTGTCTACAGCTGCCCCAAAACTTAGTCTTAGTCTTGACCCTTGACCCCACACAAATGCAAATGTTACACTCCAACATCTGTCCACAGTGAATTCAAAGTGCATGTGGTTTGACTCTGGGAAAAACAAGAGGGAGGGAAGGAGAGAGAGAGAGAATGAATGTTAGATCCCTACCTCATTTCACACAAAAAAATCAATCTCAAAGCTATTGAAAAGTAAAAGTAAATACAAGCCACAAAAACATTCAGAATGGCATGATAACTCTAAGGATGCATTAGTGTCACACATACCTTGACAGTAACCAACAGCTCTCTAACTGGAATTACAACCCAGGCAACAAGAGGAAAATCATGCTTGGTACCTGAAACTTAGTCTAGTACCTAGAGCTAGTGAAGCCATGGGTCTTGGAGGAGAACCTACAACTACGACTTTACTAAGCCATCATAAGCCCTAGGTCCATCCCAAATATTTTTCTGTATAGCCATAGGTAAGTGCAGTTCTCCGCCTTTCATGAGTAAATTTCTGCTTTATGTGTTTTTGTTTTGTTGTTATTGTTTTTGTTTCTGAAACAGGGGTATTCTGTGTTGCCCTGGCTGTCATGAACTCACTCTGTAGACCAGGCTGGCCCCTGCCTCCCTGAGTGCTGTGGTTATAAGCATGCACCACTGCACCTGGTTGGAAATTTCTCTTTGTAACAGACAGAGACAGTTACAGAGAGCTACACCTTATAAAAATCATAGCTGTAGATCCCAGTCCAATGGATCCGTCCACTGACCGACTTCCACAACTGTATGTCCCATGTCCAATGGATCCATCCACTGACCGACTTCCACAACTATATGTCCCATGTCAAATTTATGTCGTCTTCATGCTTCTTATAGTGTTTTCATATTTTTATTTAACGTTTAAAAATAGTTTTAAAATTTTTTCGGGGGAGAGAGATTATGATATAATTATATCATTTGCTCCTTGCTCCTCTCCCCTCTAAGCCCTTCCATGTATCCCTCCCCGCCTTACAGCCATTCCAGTGTTCACGGAGCCTTGTGGAAATGGAGAAGGAAAGATTGTAAGAGCCAAAGGATCCATGAGTTTTGCTAAGAGGTCATGCCTCCTAGGAATGTCAGAAGACATAGCTATGAAGTCTCGCCAACATGACAGCCTACACAGGATCTGAACAAGGACGACACCGGTATACCGAAGGAAGAAAGTTCAGGAGAACTCAACTCTATATAAAGAACTACGGACAACCAAGGGATACTGAGAGCAAGAGACACGGCCTTCCTTAGGGAAGAGCATGCCAACTGGTCATCCAATGCTAAATGGTCAGCCTTGAAAACGGATGTACAGACTGAACATGTTGTGTCTAGCATACACACATATATGTAACAAAGATTAAAGAAAAAGTATCCATGAATTTGGACGACAGGAAGGTGGAGATACAGGAGAACGTGTGGAGGGAAAAGGGAACAGAAGCAAATGCTATCATTATATCATCATCTTTTTCCACAAATTTAAACAGAATTTTAAAAAGTTAAACACAAAAGTTAAAATCCTGTAAGAAACATTAAGAGTACCTAAGTTTGATGGAGAGGGACAATAATTTAATTCACTGGATAAGTGATTTATCTAGAGAAATGGCCATAGTTTTCAAAGGAAGCATAAGCCTAGGGAGTGGCATTGTTTTACAGTTTAGCAGATCTCATTAATGTCAGGATTAGTAGAAAGCATCTGGGGTCTTCTGTTTGCTGTAGCAGTCACGTGAGGTCACACCATACACCACACAGCTGAGTAAACAGAGTAGAAGTGTGTTGAGGGCCAACACGGGGTTAAGATGTAGATACTCAAAGAATTGAATACTCACCCATCTTCTCTCTCTGCTGGAAGGACATCCTGTAATTTCTTCTGTCTTTTCTCCATCTAACCTCATCAGCTACCTTGTATTCCCAGATGCCACAGTATTAAACAAGATAAAATGCAAAGGCCAGCTGTGGTGGACAACTTCCTGGATGGTAACAGGGTGAGAAGGAAGGAAAACAGAAACTCCTCTGAGAGCAGCTGGCATAGAGGATTCTTTATATTTGTATACTCCAGTCCCTACAGAATCCCCTTCTTTCCTACCCTCGCTGTTTCCTTACATGTCCCCCAAAGAAACCCCTACATGCTTCCTGTCAGGCATTTCCCAGTTTGGTTGATGTTACTGTTTCTACAAAGCAGGTGAAAGTTTCTATCTTTTCTTCTGTTCTGCCCTCCAAGGACAGCGTGACTTAGCTCAAGTGTAGATAAGGAAGCTGGGATACACTTCAGTCACGTGACCCTAGTAAAGCCTGTTTAGAGTACATTGATCACAGCTAAACGTCCCTCTTTTACGCAATAGGCCATCTAGATCAAAATGGGCACTAGCGTCACTAAACGAAAGTGCAACTTCCAAACACTTGCAAACGTGCTTACACGTGCACGGGTATATGCGTGAAATAAAAGGCTATTTCATTTTCCATCTTCAGACAGAAGGCAAATAGCACTGTCAGTCTCCTGGAGGATGGTGAGCCTTTAACGCTGAGTGAGTACCATGATCTCTCAGAGGAACCTTACACAGCCATGTGACTTAGCCCTAGCGCTCTGCCTGAGAAGTAGCACCTCCAGTGGCTTCCTTAAGCTTTTCAGGCCCAAAAGTAGATGTTTTTTGGGGGTGGGGAGGCAAAGGTGGAGAAAGACTTAATTTATGTGTAATGTGTATATAATGCACGCACACACAAAACCTTGCACTAATAGTACGGATATGAAGAATATGGAGTAGCTCAGATATTTGAAAAGTTCCCAACCTTGTACTACTTTATTTTATAGGGGTGTTTGTTTTTGTTTTTGTTTTTGTTTTTTCCCTGACTGATATGAAGAACAAATGGTTAAATATTCTCAAGGCATTCATAAACCATCTTAACCCTAAAACCCAAATAGAGACAATTGAAATGAGTTTTTCATTTATTTATTTATTTATTTATTATTTATATAGTACTCTGTCAGCATACCAGAAGAGGGCCCAAATCACATTATAGATGGTTGTGAACCACTATGTGGTTGCTGGGCATTGAACTCAGGACCTTTGGAAGAACAGACAGTGTTCTTAACCTCTGAGCCATCTCTCCAGCCCCGAAATGAGTTTTTCTTTTGGGTTCTCTCTGCAAGTTTAAAGTCACAAAGCCCTCAAGGTTAGACGATGATAATAATAGATTAACCCTGACCACAAGGAATGATTATTCTTTTTAGAGAATACATAACTCTTTCCTCTTTCTTTATCTCTCTTTATGTGTTTGGTTGGTTGGTTGGTATGAGTGGAGGACAAATGTCAGCAATATTGCCTTCAGTCTAAGTAAATCAATTAAAAGTAAATTTCACGACACAGGAAAATCATATGAAATTCAAATTTTAATACTAAAAATGGGAATGAAACACTGGTATATTTTGTGTTCGTTCATATGTTGCTTGCCACATTTAACTGTGTGCGTGACATATCCCTGCTTTGTTCTGCGTTGCAAATACTGACCAATTCAAAAGGCTCTATGTGACTCGCACCCATCACAGTGATGCAGTTATAACTGAGTGGCTCTTCAGATGCCATCATGCTGGTATACTGAGTGAGTCTTATAAACCGCTAGCATGTGGCCAGCATAGAAAATAGGAAACAGGAGATGTCAGACTTTAAGAATTGTGCTCTTAGCACACACCATGCAGCGTGGGTTGCCGTATCACTGGAATTAGAGTGTGAAATGTTATATTTATGATGAACTGGTGCTACAGCTGAGCTAGAAGGCCACCATTCGCATCACTACTACCAGATTGAGCCATGTCCATGGTTTTCTCTGAGCATCTAACCTCAGCACTGGAAAACTGCTTCACAAGCAAGCAAAAGTAAAAAGCCAGCTACGTATCCAAGTTACTCATTTTTTTACACAGCAAGGGAATCTACTTCTGAGTAGCTAATTTCTGTATGATATTAGATTTGAAGCAGTAAATGTTCATTTCAAATACGGAAAGTTATTTTTTAAATTTGATTTTACATGTATGGGTGTTCTGCCTGCATGTATGTCTGCGCACTACACATGTCACTGGTGCCCATAGAGGCTAGAAGAGGGCTTCAGAGCCCCGAGAGTCGGAGTTACAGGCAATTGTAAACTGCCTAACATGAGTGCCAGGAACTGAGCCTAGATCTCCTGCAAGACCACTTAGTATTCTTTACTGCTGAGCTATCTCCCCAGCTCCACAGGAAACTGTTTTTAGGGGGAAAAGGTGTCTTTCTTTGTTTTTATTGCAAAAAAGTTATTCATTTGTTATTTGTTTCAGGGAGCAATCCTCAGTGTGCTATTACTGAAAAATTATGGTCTATGAATAATCTGTAAGACAAATATAAAAGAGTAATTTCAAACAAAATTGAGAGTGTGCCTACTGCCGACTCTCTGAAACGGAGTCCCATATGCTATGGAGCAAGGTGGCAAAACAGACGTGAAGCAGAAATAAAATTGTTCCATAAACTTACTAAACCTTCAGAAATCTGTTTGAACAAGAGCAGCCCTCTGTCAGTATGAGTGGAAATGTAACAGATTAGGAAATATGCTTTATTTCTGCACAGGCATTAATTTCTTCATAAAGTCAATTTAAAATTACAAGACAATACAGAGTTTATATGTGATACATGCTGCAGCACAGTACACTGACTAACTGAAAACCATAAATTGCACACATGCAACAATTAAGACAAGAGTAGGACTGACACCATGGTTCAGTAGCTAAGACTCTGTCTGTTCTTGTAAAGGGTCAATGTTTACTTGCCAGCATCCACACCAGCTGAGTCACAGACGCCTGTAACAGCAGTCCCATGGTATCCCACTCCATCTACTGACATCCCAAGGTGCCCATGCATGTGCACATGCATGCGCGCACGCGCACACACACACACATTATTTTAGCTAAATGTTAATAATAATAAAATGAATATAAGAATTAAGATTTTCATATATACTCACTTAGAGATCCAGCAACAGTTCTCAGATTTCCATGTAAAAGAAAAAGGCAATGGCACCTCGGAAAACCCATTTAACTAAACAAATTGAGAAGCTTCAAGTGAATCTTCAATCAGAAATGGTCAATGTGACATGAAACATCCACTAAAAGCCAGCTATCAAAAAAAGAATCTCATCAAATTTTGTTAAGGGAGTTCAAGTTTCAAGGATGACTAGAATCGCATGCTGGTGGGTTGATAGCATTCGGCAAGGCAATCTGTGTGAAAAGTCATTTTGAATGATGAAATAGATAAAAATCTCATTACAGGCAACAATAGCAGATGAGCAGTTGTAATTGATTTTGATGATGAGAGCACTAATTTTGAATTACAATTAAGAAAAATGCTACTCTTGTTTTCTGAACAAAAAAAGAACCATGTTTTTGTCATTAGGAGGCATATTAAAAACATTTTCATGTAGTTGCACAGAATAATTTAAGTACGGTAGTATTCAATTGCTATTTTTATTAGATTTAAGCTTCATCAGCTAAAAAGCAAGCAGAAAACTCCTATTTTGTTTTAATTAAAAACACCAATTTATTCTGTGATTTTATTTCATGAGCCATGACATTATTAGCTTGTTAATTATACATCTCTTTACAAAAAGTTGCTGACCCTTCACCAGAATGAGATATATTTGAATGCTAGTTCTTCTGGCAAAATGTAGAGAGGATGGCTAGGAGAGCATCAGCTAAAGGAAGGTCAGAGAGCAGAGAGTCTGGGATGGCAGCCATCCTGAGGACTGTGTATACAGGTCAAGTCCAACTTAAACCCATGAAGCAGCCATGACTGGCTCCTATAATTCAGATTGGCCAGAGAAGTTTTAAATACTGCAATTTTAAAATTTACATGTATATTTGTGTTTATGCGCATATATGTGGGCATATACATTCCACATGTAGTCAGAGGACAATGTATGGAAGTTAACTGTTTTCTTTCACCACATGGGACCTGGTGAATGAACTCAGGTCATCTGGCTTGACAGCAAGTGCCCTTGTTGATTGACCTATTTGGTAGCCTTTACTAGAAATTGAAAAAAGAAAAAGAAAAACAAAAACAAAACTTCTTTGACCAAAAGCTCTTAGAAATGCTGTAGCAAGTTTGAGTCATTTGGTTGCCCTAATAAACGTAGCATTGTTTTATTCTAGGAGTTACTACAACTACAGATTGCTTACACACACATGAAAAACATCATGGACAGTACCAAATATAAACTATTATTATTTGACTTTAGGCTATAAGTCATAGAATATTTTGCTTTTCTTTCTTTTTTAAATTATAATTTATTTACATTACATCTTGATTGTAATCTCCTCACTCTTGTCTTCCTGCCCCTACCCTCCCTCCCTCTCTCTTTCTTTTCCTTTTATTAGTATTTATTCTTCCCTGACTTTTAAATATAAATGCTTATTTTACTGCGTTTTCTGTCTCACATTTCTATTCATGATTTTTCTAGTATATGCATTTTAATTTTTAAAAATACCTTATTTATTTTTATTTTATATGTATGAGTTTTCACCTGTGTGTGTATGTATGTATATATGTGTTCCATGTGAGAACAATGCCTGCAGAGGGCACTAGAGAGCCTTGGACCCCTTGGTTCTACAGTTACAGATGGTTGTGAGCTGCCCTATGAATGTTGGGAACCAAACTAGGATCCTCTGAAAGAGCAGCAAGTGCTCTTAACCACTGAAGTTTCTCTCCATCCCCAGGCATTTTAATTTCTAGATTCTTATCTTTTTGTTTGCTAGTTTGTTTGCAATTACTCTCTTCTGAAAACTATTTTGTGTTGATTAATGTTCTAAAATTATTGTGGGAAAAGACATCTGCTTATATTTACTTTTTAGTTCCTTATAAAAGCCTTCTATTGAGAAGAAAGTTCACTAAGCCTTGAAAAAAGTTATTTATTAATGTGTGTGTGTGTGTATGTGTGCCCATAGAGGCCTTAAGAGGGTGCCCGATCCCCTGGAGCTAGCAATACAGGTGGTTGTGAACCCCCTGTCATGGGTACTAAGAATGTAACTCATTCTCAGCAAAAACAGTAAGTGCTTTTGACTGCTGGGCTATCTCCAGCACTCAAGATAGCTATCATATTTTCATTATAAATATTTCATATTTTTATTATGTGTTGTATGTATGTATATATGTATGTATGTATGCATTTGTGTACTCGTGTGTGTGTGTGTGTGTGTGTGTGTGTGTGTGTGTGTGTGTGTGTGCACATCACATAGTTCACATGGATGTGAAAGACAGAATTCAACCTCAGGAGTTGTTTCTCAGACAAAGTCTACCTTGTTTTACCTTGCTTTGATTCATTTATTTATCTTGAGGCAGGGTCTCTCACTTGGGCCTAGGGCTTGCTCATTAGTATATCTCTACCTCCACAATCCAGGGACAATAAGCACACAGGATAAAACTCACTCCTTGGCGAGGAGTGTAGGGATTAAACTCAGTCCTCATGCTTGAACACTCTCCTGGCTTAATCCCTTGGTTCCCAAAATTTTGGTCCTTTAAGAAATTATTTTTAGCTAAAGAAATGAACACTCAAAGATTATTCAATTGTGTTTCTGGTTAATCACATATATCCATATTATTAGCAAACAAAGAAGATATATAAATATAGAAAGAGAATGATTCTTACATCTTTAAAATTATGGTATATTTTAAGACAGTCTAGAGAGGGGGCAGTAAATCTTGTTGTCTTGCTACTGAAAAAAAAAATCCCTTTCTGATGGAACCAAAGCTTCCATAAACATTGTTTCCTTTTTAAATCTAATTAATCCATAGTCCTGAGACTCATGAATTCCTTTTAGATAATGGTTTCAATGTGCCAAATACATTTCACATGTAATGCATCCATTATATATGTAGCCATGAACCTGAGAAGTTATAAGGTTCTGGAAGAACTCAGCCATCCAAGATGTGTAGCGATGGGGTTAGGGTCATCAGCCAACCCTGCCCCAGGATCCTAACACACTACCATTTTGCTTTCCAATGACTTTGTTTCCATAGTTATCTATTTGCAGGGAATCTGTTTGTTTGAGTTTGTTTACTCTGTTGACATAGAGAGCAGTTGGAATTGTTGGATAATTTCAGTGCTAGAAGATCACATCGGCTCATGTGGGTGTCACTAAAGCACACTGGAAGTGGATAATATATTGCAATTATGAAATCACAAGTTTACTTTTTATTGAAACTAACGTCAAGTCCCTTTGTCTTCCCAACTCTTCTTGTCTTCTTAGCTTTAATGTTTTCGGAAAGGAATGAAGAATCAGAAAAAAATGAGATCAGAGACTATGAAAATAGTTTCTCACTCCATTTCTCAAGATCTTAGGGGGAAAAAATTACTGAGACTCTAAACAGGCCAGAATAAAAAGACTATGATGCCTGAAAATAACAAAGCTGGGGAAATAATAACTATCTGGTCAGAATTTGTTTGCAAATTTGTAATAAAAAAGTGGTATTTTCCATTTCCAACTTCTTCAAAGACATGAAGGGTGAAGGCAGACTCAGACAATCATCTTTTCGGCACAGATTTTCATGTGAAGACAGCTCAGAGTCACCACTGTTTACTTTCTTCTAATAGCTTAACATAGCTCAGTCTACTCCAATCAGCTGTTAGTTGACAAAGGTGAGCTTCTAACCAATGAGTTAAAACACAAAGTTTGTTCATATATGAAAAATAATCAAAACCAAATCAAAATTAGTCATCATCACTAAGTGCGAAATGTCTTAACTCCGGTGCATACTGTGAAAGAAATGAGGAAAATGACCTTTTTAAAAAAGGACCCCTTTAGTTTTCATCAAGAGCAATGAGACTAAGTTACAATAGTGATTTTAATGATGGAACACCTTGTATTCTCAATGGTGTGTTCTTTTATTTTTATTTTTATTTTTGGCAATTATTCTATCAATGACTACTTTTATTTATCAATGACTATCTTTATTCAGTTCCTACTTTATTGTTTCTATAATGGATTACAGAACAATTATCTTTATTAAGTAGTTTATTCCCTTGATTTATTTATTGAAATAATTTAAAAACTTAGCTTATATGAAGATATGTGCAATGCTTTATGATTATAAGCATGTGTAGTTTTCTTGGCCTTTCAGAATATTAGCGTTTTTTCAGAATAGACAAGAATGAAAATATTTTAAGGGGTGTGTTTTACTCCTTTTTTTTTTTTTTTAAACAACCTCTGTATTTTTGTGTCGTTTCAAAAAATACAAAATTAGCCTAAGTGCTTAATAACCATCTACTTCTAGAAGAAAAAAAATGTCAAGTGTATCTCTTTTTAAAGTTTCTGAAATACCTTCACTCAGCTGAAAAATAAAATAAAATTAAACAGTCTTTTGAAAATGTCATAATGTTATACACATATGTTCTTTTTTTCTTAAGATGCATAGTTTCATTCTCTAGCCTAGATTGACCACAAAGTCACAGGAATGCTTCTGCATCAGTCTCCTAAGTGCTGGATTATAGGCCTGAGCACAACTGGCTTTCACTATACTTTTTCATGTGTTTAAAACTCAAGAGGTTCTGATAACACAGACACGGGGTCAAATATAGATGGTTGTCTAATTGAGCCCTGAACTCAATGCCAGTTAAAGTAGACTTCTAAATGACAGGGTAAGGCCTGAATATTTTTCGTATTTTTATCAGCTGGAGAGAAAAAGAAACATATTCCATATGAATACATCTTCCATATTTGGAAGGCAAGTATAAGAAATATTTCTTTTGATAGACACAGCCTCACTGTCCACAAGACAGATAGGCTAAGATGGTCAGGGAGGGATGGTGTGTAGGATCCTGCATCTCAGGCGTCGTGTGCTACTTCATGTTTTATTTCATACCGCTGACCTCTGCTGAAGTCATGTTTACCTTCATTTGAGGTTTCTTGTCCTGTCTTCCTCTTCCTGGCTTGGCTTTAGCTTTTAAACTAAAAATAAAAATAAATGAAAGCAGAGAACAATTTTACTAGCAAGCGTCTTACGAGAAATAACTGCAGCCTCATAAAGGTTTATCTTTTCTGATTTGTTCCAATTTGGGATACAATAAAAACATAAACCAAAGCTTAACATCATGTCCAACAATCTAAATAAAGTACTTTTTTTTTTTTTAAACCCACCCTCACAGATAGAACTTACAAAATCTTAAAATTCAGTGCAGGGATTTAAAACAGCTCACCACTGCCCATGTCTGCTGAGATTTCCCTCCACATTGTGCACGGGGACAGAAAATGTGCACGGGGGAACTTGGCATAACATAAAAAAAATGTTACCACATTATATAATGTGATGGGAGGTCCAAGCTTTCAGTAAATGGCATTTTAACAAGTATCAGATTTCAAGATAATCTCCTTTAGATCTGAAGCAGAATATTCCCTGTTGGATAGAGGATTGCAGACGAAGTTTGCTTTTTAGAAGTCTGCAACAGTTTTGCTATAAGACTAGGATGTGAGCACGCTTTGAATACTGAGTATCAAGTCTTGGCAAATGATACGGTAAGCTTTAATTTTTCCAACCAAACTTTGTATTCTGAAAACACTAACAGAAATACCAAGAATATCCTGTTTCCTTAAAGACACATTTATTTGGTCTTCAGAATTTAAATTTTCAACATACATGCCGTAATTAGGTGGGGGGATTCTGGTTAATTACTTCATGTTGCTAATTATCATATCAAGACAATATCTCTTAACATGATAGGTTTGTAATTAGTAATTTTCTGAAATGTCTGTTAGTAGTCTATTTAAATTTATGCAAATTGCTGTTTTACATTTTGAAAAAAAAATCTTATTTACTTGTCAGGAACAAGTTGAATATCTTCGAAACTTGTTAAATATTTCAAAACTTGTAATTTCCTGGCTGAAAAATAATACTCCACATGAGTCCATTCCTCCAGTCTGAGTAACTCATGGCTAAAATCATGGTTTTTAAATGCCAATAGAGGCAGCTGTCTTTATTTTCATGATATAATAACATGTTTTGCGCACTTTCATTCCTATGAAATGTAAATCATGTTTATCGTAATGTTAAGGCTACTTCCTTATGTGAGAATGCGTGTTCAGCTCAGCCCTGTGTCTCCATGAGAATCTCCTTCCGCCAAGGCTAATCCTGGGTCTGCTGAGTTCATGGAAGGCAGGATCACCTCTTTCCTTTTAACGTCACATCATGACTCCTACTCTGTAAAATGGGAACAAGACTTACCCTCAAAGAATGTTGGGAAGATAAAGTAAGATGTTCCATAAAAAGAGCCCAGGATGATGCCAAGGACACAAATGGTAGCTATTAAAAATTGAACCAAAAAGATTACATTTACAAAATGAGAGATTTCTAAATTGAACCAAAAAGATTACGTTTACAAAGTGAGAGATTTCAAAGCCAGGCTTGGTGGCCCATACCTTTAATCCCAGCACTCGGGAGGCAGAGGCAGGTGGATCACTGTGAGTTCATAGGCCAGCCTGGTCTACAAAGTGAATCTAGGACAGTCAAGGCTACACAGAGAAACCCTGTCTCGAAAAACAAAAATATCAAAAAAACAAAGAGAGAGAGAGAGAGAGAGAGAGAGAGAGAGAGAGAGAGAGAGAGAGAGAGAGAGAGAGATTTCATTTTAGGTCGCATTTTCATCTTAGAAATAACTCACTGTGCCAATCAAGGCTTAAAGTGCCCATTTTTAGTTCAGTGACATGAGAGCTAGGCTGACCCATCCCATCAGTAGGTAGTAGGCAGCTGAACACTCCACCATTGGTGCAGAGAAACTCCGAGTTCACTCAGAGGAGGTGAGCTGTACTTGGGTCTGCATTTCCAATGATGAACATGTTCAAAGCAAACAGGTACCCTCAGAGGACAGTCAACAAAGTTAATTGGGAATCCTTCCAATAAGGAACAAATATGAGCACAGAAAATCTAACCATAAAAACAGAATACTAAAAATGATACAAGTCAACAAAAAATTTAAAAAGCTAAACAGATAAAAAAATTCACAAGTCAAGTAGGAACAAAGGAAGCCTCAAAACACAATTTAGTGTGGGAGAAGAAAAAAAGCATCAATTTTTAAAAATAGGTGGCACTTGACCTCTATCCAAAGGCAAAGGTAGGAAGCTCTTAATAATTTGCTTCCAAAGAGCAGACTATAAAAAGAAGAGACAAGAAGGAAAGTGCCCCACTCTAAGTTAGCCAGGCCAGGTAAGTTGCTTATTCTTGAGAAAGCACCTTTTATTACATTGAGACATTCTGTTTATTGGATGGATCTCATATAAATTAAGGAGGGAAATCTGCCTTCCTAATTTAAATGTTAAACACATCCCAAAAATGGCCTCTCAGAAACACTCAGAATAAATAGTGTTGGGTCAAACATCTAGGCACCTTGTCACCCAGTCTGATACACACAGCCATCACACCATGGAATGTCCAGCATAGAGTGGTCCAAAGCCTGCAGGACACATTCATATTCAACAGAGATTCAAACAGGCATCTTCTCTAGTGCTTTGGAATTACTGCACAGGGCGTCTTTCTACCCCCTTCATTAGGAACCATGGGAGCCAAAGACGTTTTCCCTGTTACCTTTATATCTCCTCTTCCATAGACCTGGCCCATGTTTGCAGCCGAGGGAACACTTCTACTTTCATCCTACTTGTAAGAGCTCAGAAGTTTCAAGGGACTCTATTTAATTTTGTATTATATCTTCTAGTTCAGTTTGATACAGTTCTTTTTAAAATGTAGTGGCCTTTATTCTCACACATTTACTTCCCCTTCTGACAGATAGAAGTCATCCAGTGAATACTCAAGACCTCCATTTTGCCTCCATGAGCTGGGATGGGTAAGTCTGTGAGTGGTCCATGTAATAGTGGCCATGTGATAGGATAAAATGACCTCAGGATAGAATAAGTAGGCATAGAAAGAGTACTTATGAGCAAGTCCTTGTGTGTCTGTACACACACACACACACACACACACACACACACACACACACACACACACACACACACTCCAATTAAAACTATAAGAGGAAACAGTCAACAGAATTGAAAGGTAAAGCAGCTCATTTGCATGTACAATGAGTTTGGTAGACCAAGGCTTATTAGCCTAAATACATCAAACAGTCATGTGAATAATTTTTTTAATTCTTAAAATCTCAGGAGAAAGTCTGACATAGGAATTGCTGTAGACTGAGTGTCGGTCTCCCTCCAAAACTCATGTTGGAATCTTACCCTTCAATATGATAGCATTCAGAGATGAACCGTTTGGGAAGTGACCAGGTTACCTAGGCAGAACTCTCATGAATAGTGTCCCTGTAAGAGGAATCCCAGACAGCTTTCTTATACCTCTCTTCCAATAAGAAATCAAAGGTCTGCAGCCTGAAAAACCTGTCATCACTCAGATCCCAACCATTGCTGCCACCCTGATCCTCGACTGCCAGCCTCCTGGACCATGAGACATAAATGACTATTATTTCTAAGCCACGCATTCTATTGTACTTTGTTACAGTATTCTATGTTCTCTAAAATGGGAGAATACTGCGTGTGTGCGTGTGTTCAACAGTAAGTTATAGTGACTTACAAAAGGGAATTATCTTTTCAAAAGACTAGTTGCAGTTGAAAAAGACAATTTGAGGTGCTGAACTCAAGGCCAAAAAGGGTACCTTTAAATTGTCATTCACATATCCGGTTGTGATATGTGACATTTGATTCAATGAGTATTTAGAATGTTTATTTAGCAATTCCATTCCTAGAAAATGAATTCAGTCAAGTTGTTAAAATTCGATGTCTGTCGGTGGTCATTGAAGTACCGTTTTTGTACAAGAATGCTCACTAAAACAACTTTTAATGAAGAAAAATCACAAATACTTGCCATTTCCAACAATAGAGTAACTGCTAAGTGAATCGTGAAACATACATGACTTAAGAATTTAAAAGCTAATAACAATTATGCTTCTATAAAATAAAAATGAGGTCATGATAATACAAACCATGCAAAATATGATTCCAATTTAGCTTAAAATACACACACACTTAAACTTACAAGGAAATAAATCAAAATATTAACACTGTTTCTGTTGTACTGCCATTGTTGCCGATTTTTATTTTTTTCTTTCTTCTATCTTTTGGTTTCCTACCATAATCACTTATTATCTTAATAAACAGAAAACGATAGAAACAATAGATGCGATCTGGAGTGATGTGGCATTAAAGGACTTTGCTTTGAGCAATTGCACAAGAAAAGCCTAAATTCTTCACAACAAAGCGTCCGAGGGAAAAGTTCTCAGCACAGACAGGAGGACAGGAGCACAATATAGGATGAGGAAAAGCTCAGAGACGATTCCCTCAGGTGGATAGTTTTCTATTTGACACAAACCCCATTTATTCAAAGCAGAGCTAGCCCAGAAGCATTAAAAGAAAAGCAACCAAAGACAGAAATGGGATTAATTCAGAAAGAATGGGAAAGGATATGGTGCTGGAGCCACTACCAGCAATTCTTCATCTAGACTTGCATAAGGCATCCATTCAGCAGGCTCTGCTGCTGCAGCAGATCTAAGCAGATAGTTTGAAAGTGACCTGAGACTAAGGTCGGAAGCCACACTATAACCTTCAGGATTTGTTGCACTTAAAACATGAGAGGGGCTGGGGAGATCAGTGCTTAAGGGCACTGAGTAAATCATTAGAATTGCACTTCAGATGCCAGCATCCTTGTGGGTACAGCCCCCAAACACCTGTACCTATACAGTTCCAAGGAAGTCTATGCCCTTTACTGTTCAATTCAGGCACCCACAGACACACTTATGCATACATTCACTGAGACAGACAAACAGGCAGACAAACAGACACATGCATGTATTCTCCTAAATTTACAAAAAAAATGTGAGAAATTGTATGTAGTCCTCACGAAAATAGGGTCAACTCATTCATTCTTCACAAATTTAATGGCCATAGGCATTAAAATCCTAAATCTATTTTTTTTCTTTTTTTTTATTGGTTTTTCTCTATGTTATCTTGGCCATCCTGAACTTGCTTTGTAGACCAGGCTGGCCTCGAACTCAGAGCAACCCACCTGACTCGGCCTCCTGAGTGCTGGAATTAAAGGCGTGCGCCACTACGCCCATCCCTAAATCTAAAAATAGCTTTTTACTAACATCTGTGGGTTCTTGGCCTAGAAGGCTGCTGCCTGATATCTAAAACTACTGAAAGTAGGAAATGCAAAAGCAAATCTGAGTGACTGTAAAAGAACTGTACACCAAGAAGGTCAGTTTGGATTTGATTACTTCTAATTTTGCTGAAAAGACAGGTGGGGAAACACTCCTCCCTGTCCCTGGGCCACCCTGGGCTCGAATGAAAATGAGGCATACAGAAAAACAGTGTGAGTCCAGTGAGTGAAATAAAGCAGGGAACACAGCCTAGGAGACCACTGCAGCTTTTGAATGGTCTTGCTCATTGGATCTGCTAAAACTTGTAGGAGATTTCATATCTGGTCTTTGTTCACTGACAATGCTAGGGGCTGCAGTAGTAGCAAATGTGAGCATCTCTTTGGACTGCGTAAGAAGCTATAGCACAAAAGCTTATTCTAGAGCTACGTTGCCCAACATATGATGTTCACCCCGTGGATGGATAATTCAGCTCTTAAAATGTGGTTACTCTGCATTAGGACGTACTTTACATTTATAAATTAAAAAAAATGTTTATTTATTTATAATATAATATAAATAAATAATATAGAAACATCTAATTTTTCATCTGCTTACATGTTGAAATGGCGGTTTTACTATTTGAGTTATTAAATAGAAAACTTGACATTATATATGTAGTTTGTGTTTGGGCTGGCATTTCACCCCTGTTGTTGCAGAACAGGTAATGGAGTTAAGGATGTTGTCATCGACCCTTCCAAGTCTTATTTTTGCATATTTTGACAGAGAGAAAGGAAAATTGTTTGTTCTATGAGGGAAGAGAGAGAAAATAGCCTCAATCCTTTGAGTCCTTGATATATCAACCTGGTTCTGAGTGCATCTGTGGAAGCAAGAAATACCAATTGATTTTCATAACAAAGGTGAAGGCCAAACCCAAAATGCACCCGGAGTGAACCTTTCTGTTGACTGTGCAATAGTTAGGAACTGTGTTGAGAGCTTTCATCAACCCATTTCTGTTTGTTGCCAAACATGGAATAGAGGGAATTATCTAAAGAGATTTCATAAGAGGAATCTGAATAGTCACATCAAAATGAGCGTAGGATGAGAGTTAGTTTTCACTTTTCTACATGGATATGTTCCCTTTTATTTAGGTCAGAAGTGAATCAAGTGAAATGATTGACTCAAGACAGAAGGAAGTCTTGCTCCTCCAATGGAACAGCAAGGGCAGAGCCTTAAACCCAACTACCTGCAAAACAAGCCAATGTGCTTGGTCTAAAACGTGTGAGAAGAGAACAAGTCCGACCAGGATGTTGAACATACTATCAGGTAACTAATTATTGAAGCATGACGGGTTGCTGACAGTGAGACCAAAGTTCAGATAAGGGCCAGTGAGTTAGGAATATACTCATTTGTTATGGCTGACTTGTGGATTGGGAAGCTACAACTTCAGCCCATGGCAGAAGAGGAGAACTTGGCAGTATAGACAAGACTTCCCCTCTCTGTTTAGGGAACATACAATGTGCCAAAGCTAGGACTCCTGTACCGACAGGCTTGCTGATGGGTTTAATTAGCGGGGTGTGTTGCAAGCACTTAAAACGTAAGACCAGGTGGAATTCCGGTGGTTGGAATGCTGAGAAATGGAGAGTGGGAGAGATCCTGGATGGTGAAGCTCAAGATAAAAACTTGGTGCTTAGGGGCATTGTCAGGACTATGCAAGGAAAGTTTTCATTTGGAGGATACTGTGGATGCTCAGTGGCCAGAACTCACTACAATCTCTGACAGGTCCATGGGTGTGAAGATGCTGGAGCCCTATGACCCAGATTATTCTTTTAAGAATTGGTACTTACTCCCATGGTCCCTACTTTGCAAGGAGAAGTAAGGATTTAAATTCTCTAGTAATTTTTTTTTGCTTTTGCTTTATTATGCCCTTGTGTAAATTTTATACGCTTTGAGAAATGACTCTTTAGTTTCAAATATTTCTCTAGTCTTATAGTTTGAATGGGAAATATCTCCCCTAAAGGCCTATTATATTAAAACTGTTAATTCACAGCAGGGGGCAGGGCCTCGCTGGGGGAAATTGGTCACTATGGTCAGGCCTTGTGATTTCTTAGTGCAGCCAAATTTTCTGTTCAGTGTCTGCTCTGCAGACAGACATAACACACTCAGTGGCCTCACATCCCTGCCGCCATGACTTCTACCCATGCTGTATTTACTCAGAGCATAAGTCAAGATAAACATATCTTCCGTGAAATAGCTCTTTGTCAAATATTTGATGACAGCAATGAGAAGGGAATACCCATTCAACTTCACACTGATGGCTGTAAAACCGAATGAGAGGCTCAATCAGAAATATGTCCTTCAGATAGAATTCTTCCCCAGTCTTTCTGTTATAGAACTATCCTGGAAAAGTGCAATTGCTCAAGATACCGAGGAAGAGAAAGACTGGAAATTATACCGTCTTGAAAAGCGAGAAGGCATTGGCCTCTGAATTTTAGAAGTAGAGATGCAATTAATGATCTTAGGCAAGTCTGTAAGGAGAGCTGATCTCTTCGTAGACGTGCAAAGCCTATTTATATATAGACTATTGGAGAGTAGCGAGAATTGCTAATTCCATGCACAATTAATGCATGGTCTCTGAAATTTATATATAATATATGAATAATATCCAACCTAGTGGTATATTTGTTATATAGTATATATGATACAGAATTTATGCATAAACCAACCACATAAAATACATTTATTTCATTCTCTAAATCAGTGGTTCTCAACCTTCATAATGCTGCAACTGTTTAATATAGTCCCTCATGTCTTAGTGATCTCCCCAACAATAAAATTATTTCATTGCTACTTCATAACTATAATTTTGCTACTCTTACAAATCCTAACATACATATCTGATATGGAGGATGTCTGATATGCAACCCCTGTGAAAGGGTCACTTGACATCCCCCCCAAAGGGGTCACGACCCACAGGTTGAGAACTGACGTTCTAAATGCATGTCTGAACCCTATATATCTTGCTAGAACTACTTGTCCAGTATTTTGATGATTTTTAAATTATTCAACATCAGTGGTCTTGTTTGTTTGTGATATGGTCTTGTTTTATAGTTCAGGCTGACCTCAGACTCATGATCCTCCTGCCTCAGCTGGCATTATAGGCATGTGTCACCACTGTTAGCCCATTAGTGCAACTTTTAACTGACAGAACCATCACTACTAGGTAAATGATGCTATGTGCTCACCAACACAAAAAGGCTACTTCATCAAAGTTAAGCTTACTGGGGACTTGGGATGCTATAAGTCCTTGGTGGGGGGATGTTTGTCCTGCTGCGGTATCCCATCTTCAAACCTAAATTTCTCTCCATCCACTATCCAGTATGAGACAGTGGTGATCTCTGTCTTAGCCTCTGGATGGAGGCATGGAAGGCAAAGGGAACAGGAGAAGGGCAGGAATGGTAGTCATGTTTCTTCTGGCTTTGGGCAGCCTGTCTTACATGTACAAGTCAGCAAACTTTACTCTGGACAGCCTCGTAGCAAGTCTAGTCACCTTACCTCGGCCTCCTGGGATTCTCCCTCTGCACGGCCACACTTTTTAAAGAGTTAAAGATTCTATTTAACATAGAGGCTGTATTCTCAGTTGTCTGTTGTAGAAGATACTCGCACTGCAGCTCACTGGCTCCTTTGTGCTGACAGCTCTGAGCTCATGAGTGCCAGAGGCTTACTGGCTGGACTTACAAACCCAGGGCTCAAAGCCTTGACAGCTAAAGGCTTCTGGCTCCAGACTTTAAAAGTCAGATTGTAAATGCCAGCTTTCTGTGTTGAGGCTATAGAAAGCTATGAGAATACAAACCTATTGACCTACCACTAATGGCCCCAAGAATTAAAAGTTTGTTGTTCCAAGCTCTCAAAGCCTGAGACTTACAACTATAAGTCTCAGGTCAGAATTTGTTGCTTTGGACTTCGAGCTCCCGCAGCCTGGTATCCAAAAGCTCATGTTATAGCTCCCGAGAGTACAGTGTTAGGACCCTTGGGTTTTGACCCTGGCTGGGTCTCAGAAACTCTCGAAATGACTGGATCTTGGAAATCTTGCCTCCAGTTCTTCCTGGACTCTGCTTCATTGCCACCCACAGTCTCAACTCTCCACAGCATTTGCTTCCAGCCTTTCTGGAACGTTCCGGCTACCTTCCCACTGCTGCTGGGTAGGGAGGAGGCTAAAAGCCACAGCAACACTTCCGGTCTTTAAGCAACCAGACCATTTCATTCAAACCATGGCAGACACACATGCAAATACACACATAGGCAATACATCGGAAGAGCCCTTTGTGGAGGCCAAGTGTTGCTACACTGGGACGGAAGTCGTCCAGGCTAACCTAGCAAGATTGAGAAGTAGTAGCCTGTTTATACCGGAAGAAAAGATATGTTGTGCTCAAATTATAAGTTCACTAATCACAGCTTGTGCATGCATAGCTTCCAGTTCCACCAATCACAGAGCTTCCTTATAGATCAATCACAAGCTTGCTTAAGAGTCAGCCACAAGCCTGGTGTGGCACTAATAACAGTTCTTTGTAGCCAAGAAGGTGCAGTCTTCCCGTAGCTAGCTAGGGAGAATAGCTGCAGGGTTGAAGAGGTCAGGTAGAGTTCGCCTAGGGTTTGCCTTACCAATAGGAGGGTCTTCCAAAGCCCTTTCCTGTACTGATTGTAACTTCAGCGTTTGCTCAAGCAGGAGGTATCGGTTCAGCCACAGGACCTTTTGGTGGCCTTTGCAGCTGGAATAAAGTCTTCTCAGAGTGACTATGAACATTCCACACAATCGGGCTGGAGAGCCATCAAAGAGGGAGATATTGCTTAATTGGTAGCTCCCCAATTAAAATATTTGGGCACAAGGGAAGGGCCTGACAGCTGTCAATCAAGTGAGTGAGTGACTTGCCCATAATTTACCTAAAGAAAATAAAACGTTAATGACTGCTGATAGTAAAGATCTGACAAGATGAATTAACATTCCAACGATACTCCCCTGTGCTTAATTTCAAGGCAAATGCCCTAACGAGGGTTAGGTTTCTCTGAATTGTTTTGCCACTAACCCAAGTGCTAACTCAGGCAACTATAACTTGCTGTGAGTCTTCAAACTAGCCAACCCTAACTGGAATTATTTGTACCTTTCCCACAAGAGCTATGACAAAGGTTATTGCTCCCAGGTTGCCACGCACTGCTAGTGGCCAGTGCTGGCAGCTTTTCTCCACGTGTCCCTGTTCTGCTGTGTCATTCTTTTGTTGAGATCTGTAATATAACACACCATCTTGTCTATAGAAGTTATCCCCAGAACTTTGGCCTTACTATAACTAAATAATCATATTAAACAATAACAATGTTTAAAAAAAAAAAAAAAGACAGAGGGGACAAGTCAGATGCAGTAACACAGACCTGCAATGCCAGATGGTGGGCTAAGACAGAAGAATTGTGGGTTCACAGCCAACCTGGACTAGATAACAAAACTCGGTTTCAAAATAAATAGATAAAAACCAACAAATGACAGAGTAGATGAGGTGAGTGAGTCCAGGCTGACTAGAGTTACCAAAACAGAGAATCTGCACATTTGTCTACCCTGCTCCACCAGAAATAAGAAGATGATTACACCCTTTCAGACCTTTCAGATTCTAGTCAGATGTAATTCCTGTCTGTGTGGCATATATGGTTGAAGCCTAGTCGATAAACAGGGCAAATGCAATGGGGAATAAAGAGAAAATAATAAATAAGTGGTAATTGTTGTCAGGCTCAGCAAACACCAGATTAAGAGTCGGCCACCAGCCTAGTGTGGCTCTAATAACAGGCCTTTGCAGCCAAGGACGAGCAGTCTTCCTGTAGAGAGGGAGAGCAGCTGCAGGGTGAACAGCAAACACCAGACTAGGAGGATGACAATGACAATGACAATCAAGAGTAGATCTGGGAGATCCCCTTGAGTGCTCACCACTGCCTATAGACACTGGAGATGGGGCACAGAGAAGGCTCCACTGTCACCTCTTGTAGTACATTGTCATTTGTCCCTTTGGATCCTTCACTTGTAAAACTCCTGTTACAGGGATGTTCAGTGCTTCCGAGCAGAAAATTTCCTAATAAAGGACAGTTTCCAAGTTAAGAAACAGATAGTCCATAGTGTATATGTACCACAGTTTCTTTATCCACTCTTCTACTGAGGGACACTTAGGCTGTTTCCATGTTCTGGCTATTATGAATAAGGCTGCTATGAACATGGTTGAGCAAATTTTCTTGTTGTGTGCTGGAGCATCTTCTGGGTACTCTGGTGCCTCACATTTGACCATGTGCCCTGGAGGGTGAGACCTGGTGGCACTCAGAGGAAGGACAGCAAGTAGCCAAGAAGAGACTTGATACCTTATGAGAATATATAGGGGGACGTAATCCCCCTCAGGAACAGTCATAGGGGAGGGGAATAATGGGAAAATGGGGGGGGGGGAATGGGAGGATACAAGGGATGGGATAAACATTGAGATGTAACAAGAATAAATTAATAAAAAAAAATGATCATCAAAAAAAAAAAAAAAAAAGAAACAGATAGTCAATACAGCAATCTGAGAGTTTAGCCTCAGCTTACATATCAACCTGTCAATGTTCCGGGCTTCTCCTAAATTCTTTAATTACTACCTGAGAGATTAATGTCTTCTCATTGAAGCTGTGTAGGCTTCTCTGCCTGGGATGCAGAGTTCTCCCACCAATGAACCACTTAATAAAATGACTTCAATAGTCTTGTGTCCAAACCAGAAGTACTTAGAGTAACAGTGACATGTGGCTTCTAAGAAAAAACATGCTTTTTTTTTTTTTCCCAGCAGCCATCATTAATTTTGGTGTTCATCATGGTAATTCACATTATGTTAATATAATTTCCCAGGTATCAGAAAATATCTCAGCATTTAATAGACAGGGCAGTACACCAGGATACCTCTGACTGCCAATGACCACACCCTGTGGTCTATATTCCCAGCTGTCATGGAGACTACACTGAGGTCTAGCCTTGAGTGTCAGTGATGACCACACTCAAATGTGTTGTCTGAGTATTAGTGCTGGCTTAGTCTTCCCAAGGAAATATAGTAAGTATCCCAATAAAAGAGCTAACATTCCTAAATACAACGAAGCTTCCACCCTACTTTTAAATTAAAGATACCTGCATGCATCCATATGTGCACAAGCCAATAGACATCAGGACGACTGTTTCAAATGTTTCTAAGCATTTAGGAAGCCTTTCTTTTTCTGTTCACAGATTTTCAGTTTAGCAGTCCCAAGTGGTGGAGACACTCTATGCCAAGGGAATAACCTCTCACAGTATAAAAGGCCCTTTGTTACTGTGTTCTTCCGTTTGCCTTCCATTCAGGATGTTTTAGATTACTGCCATCATTCCTTATTCTATTACGTATTAAAAAGCAAAAATGTTCTTTAGAAAATTGGTAACAATCTTAAGAGCAGAGAACCATTCAAAGTCAATACATTACAGGTTTATAGACGAGAAAAATCTTAGCCGTATTGCTAGAATGACAGATGGAAAGTTTACTATATGCACTGAGAAAAAAAGCACGAGGAATCTGAGACAGAAGAGACAGATGATCATATTTTATGAAGATCATTTGAAGCCAGACATGGATTGAAGGCAAGGCTTACTACAGATAGGGCAGCACATAATTTTTGCCAAACTGGAACACTTTGAGACAGTGAAAGGGTATGCTGTAATCATCCGACTTCTAAAACAGGCACAAACTGGGACCATCCCTGGAAAACTAGATCACCATAATTTGAGGCAATGTGAGGCCCACCAGGGGCAGCCGGGGAAGTTTCAAAGTGATCTAAGTCTGAGACAAAGAAACCTGGAAGAAAGCAATGTTAATTTTTGTTTTGTTTTGTTTTGTTTTGTTTTTTAGTAGATGAATTTCAGAGATAAGGAATGAAGGAATAAAGAGAAGACCTCTGCCATAAATGCTGACACATTTAAAGTTTAGAACATGTCTCCTTCATTCTTACAAGGAAAAAAAAATAGCAAACTGAAAATCAGTGACTCTTTCTAGACACCTCAGTCAAAAACAAAGCTGCACAGCAAGCCACTCCTCCCAGATATAGGAAGACATGAGAACAAATAGTCAAGGCTCTGCTCTTCTACTAGAAGAAGAAGCTTCTGGTACCATTGACTAATCTGGATCCTCAAGTGGTAAGTTCCACCAGTTGCTGAAGGTATAATGTGACCCGGCATGAAAAAGAATGTTCGTAAGGACACAGCCTTACACAAACTGCCCACACCCTCAAAAGCTTTACCTGCAGAAATTCCACTCAATTCTTCTATGACAAGCGAAAAGAATCTCTTCATGGCTCGGATACGGAGAAAGGAACAGGTCTCTCCGATAGAGGTGTAAGTGTACTTCTAGGAGACAAGATTTATACAGTCCCTTGTTACCTGTGCACAGGGCATTCCTTGCAAGTTCTCCCTCTCCAGACTTTATGCTTCATACACATAGAAGAAAAGGAGGGAAAGGGTAAGAAAGTTCTTGAGACACTGGCCTTGCAGCACAAGTCTGCTGAAAGATGGAGATTTAGTCCTAGGATTACAGAATGTTGGGGCTGGAGACATAGCTCAGTGGATGAGAGCATGTACCAGTCTTGGACTCAAGCTTAGTTCCTAGTGCCCACATTAGGCAGCACACAACCCCTTGTCACTATGGATACAGGGAGATCTAAAGACTCTGGGCTCTGTGAGCACCAGCACTCACATACTCTCTCTCTCTCTCTCTCTCTCTCTCTCTCTCTCTCTCTCTCTCTCTCTCTCTCACACACACACACACAATTAAAATAATAGAAGAAAATTTAAAGATTTGTATTAGTTCTTTGACAGTTTGATACAATGTATTTTGATTATATTCATCCTCTCTCCTCAAGCTTTTTACAGACACACCCCACTTCTATTCTTAACCAACTTTAAGTCCTCTTTTTTTTTTAATCTTTCAAGACCAATTTGTACTATGGAACTGTTCTTGAACGCTTCACCTTCCACTGGACTGTGGTCAACCTAACAGGGATCACACTCTGTGAATTGTGGCTTGTTGGAGGTCTCTCTGTTAGTTACTGATCTACTGAAAACAGAAGCTTCTTATGTAAGAGATGAGAGATATATTGATCTGTGAATATAACAAGTCATTCATTAGGAGTTAGTCTAATGCTATGCCAATTTAGCAAAATAATGGCTGCATGTACTACCATAGGGTCTATGGACCATCTAGTCATAGGTTCCCAGCCCAATAATGGTACCAGGCATGGGTTTCATCTTGTGGAACAGATTTAAATCCAATCAGAAAGTGGTTGGTTACTTCCATAACGTTCATGCCATTGTTAACTACAGGTAGCGTGTCTTGCCAGGCCAGTCATTACTGTTGCTTGCATATTTCACAGCTGAGTATTGACTGATGGATGTTTTTCTCCTCTGGTAGAGTGCATAGCAGGTTTCCTTTTGGTATTGTGGAAGTTAGCCAATAGAGATAAAACTTCCAGATCAGTAGCAGCTTGATTTCTCCATGTTTTATGATTTGTGTGGTGTCTTCAGCAATAGAATTTTACCGTCATGTTCTGGAGGTACACAAATGAATAACACCTCCTACAGATGCCTTGATTTACTAGAACATAGTTGAGAGGAAAAACAAATAAACAAAATGCAATGAGCATAAAGATAAATAAAGAGAAACTTCTCAAACTGAAATATGAACAACAAAATAATGATAATCAATAGAAACCAGAGCATTAAAGAATAATGTAGCAATCTCAAAAGATGCGCTAAGTGCTGAGATGCCAAACTAGCAGGGGAGCAAGGGACAAAGAAAAGACTAATTAATAATGGTTGAGAAATTTCCAAAATTAATAAGAAACATAAAAATCATGGATTCATGAGGCTTACCAAACACCAAGTGGGACAACATTTTTAAAAATCAGAGCCAAAATAAAAAGAAGAATCTTGAAATAGGAGGAAGTAAGAGGATAATGAAAAGTCTCTGACATCTGGGACCCATGGGAGATGGTAAAGCCATTTCTCTGACCCTGTTCTCCAGACGGTCCTCAGCAGTGCACTGTACATGAGCTCCTGCACCATCCTCTGCCTTCCTAACTACTCTCTACTTTGAGCAGTGCTCTATAGCACTTTTAAAAATAATATTTCTCCTAGGTTTAACTTTTTCCAATGTCATAAATTTTCTTTTCTTTTCACCTTTTGGGGGTACTTAAGCAGTTAAAAATGATGACAACATGATTTCCTTGTAAAAATAAAGAAAGTTGAAAATGGCATGAGAACAGCGTAAGAATGAAATTAAAGTAGAATAATGTGCATGTATGAAATGTCACACTGAAACCAATTACTTCATATGGTAGCTTAACAAGCTACTTCCTTAAGTGGAGAAGAGAGGGAGGAGGAGGAGAAGGAGAAAGAGAAGGAGGAGGTAGAAGTAGAAGAACAAAACCAAGAAGAACAAAGGACAAGGACAAGGACAAGAACAAATGAACAAGTAGAGTCCCAGAATCTTATAGAGCAGTTAATTTAGGTTACAAAGTAACTAGATTTCTAATGTTTTTCTGGAATTTACACAGACTTTGTTAGACCTCTCTCGTCTTTTGGAAGAACACATATTGTTTCATTTCTCTGGAATACTTTTTCACACTGCTCCACTTGATGGTATGGGTGTGTGTGTGTGTGTGTGTGTGTGTGTGTGTGTGTGTGTGTGTGTGTGTGTACAGAAATAACAAGCAACCTGGAGTGAAAAACAAACAAACAAAACAAGGAAATGGAATAGGATAAGGAGGAAGATATTAGTCTAGTACAAATGTGTGTGTGTGTGTGTGTGTGTGTGTAACTAATGATAATCCTTTTGTTTTGTATTCTGGCTAAAAGAATATAATGAAGCAAACTTCAATACTACTCAGAAAACAGTACCTAAGCATTGTCCTCCAAACTCTGCAAACCTGGTCCTTAGCATTAATGTTACAGACTTGGGTGCAGTCATGGCAGAAGGGACTGACTACACTTGCTGTCTGATTCGTGGCATTGGATTCAGGACAAAGTCTCTTATTTATACTAAATTCCTAAGGTTCTTAAGTTTTTAAAAATTCTTTTTTTTTCTTTTTTAAAATACTTTATTAATTTATTCATGTTATATTCCAATTGTTAGCCCATCCCTTGCATCCTCCCATTCCTCCCTCCCTCCCACTTCCTCCTCCCCTCCTCCCCTATGTCTGTGACTGAGGGTGGCCTCCTCCCCCTTATATGTTCATAGTTTATCAAGTCTCTTCTTGGTGACCTGTTATCCTTCCTCTGAGTGCCACCAGGCCTCCCAGTCCAGGGGCCGTGGTCAGAAATGGGGTACCAGAGTTTGTATGAAAGTCAGAACTCACTCTCCATTCAACGGTGGAGAATGTCCTGTCCATCAGCTAGGCCTAGGTAGGGGTTCAAAGTTTACTGCCTATATTTTCCTTGGTTGGTGACATAGTTTAAACAGGACCCCAGGACCCAGATCTACCCATCATGATGTTCTTCTTGTAGGTTTCCAGGGCACTCTGGATCCTTCTATTTCCCCATTCTCCCATGCTTCTCTCACCTAAAGTCCTCCCCTCTGACCCACTTTCCTGGTAAGTAAAGTCTTTCATGGGACATGGGGGTGATGTCTTAAAGGCAAATGTCATCTTGTTTTATTTTGTTTCTCTAACTAGACATGCAAGGGAATACATGAGTGACCGTGGAACTCCATAGTTTAGAAAAATGATTGTTCCCCAAAGATCCACGTGTTAAATGCCTGGTCTCTAACTTATGGTGCCCTTAGGAAACAAGGGAACCTTTTGGAAGTGGGGCCTTATGGGAGGAAGGTGGATCCTTGGAGAGCACTCTTTTTTTTATAGCTACTCCAAAGTTTTTATTTTATTTTTTAAAATTTTATTAATTTATTCAGATTACAGCTCAAATTGTTATCCCATCACTTGTATGCTCCCATTCCTCCCTCCCTCCCACTTTCACCCTATTCCCCTCCCCTAGGTCTATGACGGAGGGCGACCTCCTCCCCCACTATATGGTCATAGGCTATCAAATGGAGAGAATTCTTGAAAAGGCTGTTGTCCTTTGTTTGGCTCTGCTTTCTTGCTGCCATGAGGTAAAAAGATCCACTCCACTGCACGTTTCTCGCATCATGTACTGCTGTGACATCAAAGGTGTGAGGCGACAAGACCAAGCAACTGTGAAACGAAGCCTCTGAAATCATGAGCAGAATGAGCTTCTCAGCATTTTCAGTGGCTTGTCTTGGGTGTTCTGTCACACGGATGAAAAGTAGGTTAATGCAAGGATTAATAGGTGAAGCGGATGACCGTATTATAATTAAGTTTGTATACTGACTTGAAGTGAGTCATTCTAGTCTCTGGTCTCCACGTGTTGTTTTTTTTTTGTTTTGTTTTGGTTTTGGTTTTGTTTTTGTTTTTTTTTTTCAGATGGGCACTATATTCAAAATGCAGTTCTAAAAGCCTAATGGTTGACTCCTCAAAACCTAAGCCAAGTGCAACACTGCCTTGCTCTGTGTCTAAGCACAAGGCTTTTAGCAATGCCTCCAGAAGCAAACACATATAACCTAGCAGAAGGTGGGAGCCTTTCTTCTTCAAGCCTTTCTAACCTCTAATTTCTAACTTCATTCATTCATCTAGACTGGTGTGTGTGTGTGTGTGTGTGTGTCTGTGTGTGTGTGTGTGAGAGAGAGAGAGAGAGAGAGAGAGAGAGAGAGAGAGAGAGAGAATACTTTTAACATTACCCTTCATTAAGCTAACTCAACAAAATAACACTCCAATTAAGAACAAAGCCAGTGTTATAGCAAACAAGCCATGATATATAACATTGCTAATTAACTCCAGTAGATGCAATAATAAAAGATCTCTTTCATGATACTAAATCCAGAATGTCTGAATGTTACCTGCTTTGTATGTACACAGATTTTCTATTCAAAGTCCACCACCAAAAAAAAAAAAAAAAAAAAGTAGTGAATTTTGTAACTTAGAATGGAGAAGAAAAAGAGGAAATAAAGGAACATATGGGACTTAAAGACTCTCCAATACAGCTGTGTGTGTGTGTGTGTGTGTGTGTGTGTGTGTGTGGTTTTTTATTGAATTTTCACCACTGTATGGTCTTTTTTGTCAGCTGTCACAATGTAACTCCTTCTACCCTTGAGGCTATCCAGTAAAGAGGGTTGCTTTTTTCACATGAAAAAAAAATTCCACATAGCTAAGATTTTCATGGTGTACTCAGTTGTACATTAAAAACCAAAATCGTGTTCTGAATTATCTATGATTCTCTACCAGCAAAGACTCTACTGTAATTCCTGCAGAAAAGTCTTCATGTTCTTGCTAAACAGCAACATTACATGAGATGAAAAGAAGGCAGCATATATTGTATTTAAAAGTCAGCATCAAAAGAGATTGCCTTTTGGATTAGGAGACAGTCCAGTTGAGCTGCGAGTTGCTTCAAGACTCAAAAGGAGGGAGGGCAAAGGCAGCAGCCTTGTAGGAGATGCCAGGGCAGGACTGCCACAGAGGCTGCATTCAGCTGCTTTTCCGAGCAAGGGCAGGCCACGACTATGCCTTAAGTTGATGCAGAATGAACAATGAAAATGCCTGATATTCAAGGGCTTAATCTCAGGTGGGATTCAGGATTGGGCTTTTGATTTTCAAGGATAGTCCTCTACAAATGACACACACACACACACACACACACACACACACACACACACACACACACGCACACGCTCGAGCGCGCGCGCGCGCGCGCGAACGTATCTTTAGAGAGAGAAACACAGAGAAAGAGAGATACAGAGAGAGAAAGAAAGAGAATCTATTTAATGTAAGTTGAATGTGGCTGGATCCTTTTATGCTCATCCGGTTCCAGTCTCCCATCTCCTTAAATAGAGGAAGGCAAGATAGATAATTTGAGAGAAAGAAAACACCATTTGGTAAGCAACTGGGCCCTCCACACACAGAGCTCTCTAAAACTGTCTAAACTGGTTGCATTAGAGGTAAGCTAAGCTTAGAAGCTTTAAGACTACCAAAAACTCTGAGACAAAAGAAGCAACAAACAACATGTGCGCTACTGATTTGTTCACTGCCACTCACCAACAAACATCCTTGTTCAAAGCCCTCGTTTCTCCCTCCACTCTGTGGCATTCCCAGACCCAGACGTCTCAGCGCCAACTGATCCCCTAGAGTCTCAGCACTGCCTGCTGCTCTTGCTTCTTTCGTAATGAGATATAACTTTTGAGTGCCATTTGGTTGTGTTGGACTTGAGATGATTTTGAAACCTCCCTGTTGAAAGTTCCAATAGAAAACCCAGTGTGGAGCTATAGACATTATGTGGTAGAAATATTCAGAAGATAGCCTATAATTGAAAGATGAGGAAAGAACAGGAGGATATAAATAAAGGAAATATAAAGTGAGAATATAAAGGAGCAAATCTGAAATGAATCCTGGTGACATAATTGCTTTATAAAAAAAACAGAGGAGGTGCATTAATAAAAGGGAATTTAAGCACCAGGAAGGCAGGGAAAATCGTTGCTTATATATGCCATTATATAATGGCAATTTCCAAATTTTCTGGAATGCCTGTCAATTTCTACATGTAGAAGATGCTCTGAGTATTCATCTATGTCGCAAAGCATCAGGGGGAACATCCACATAAATATTACTTTCACATTTCTTCCCATTGCTATTTCTTAGCACTAATAATAAGTACCCCAAAGATTCCTCCTTCAGCTGTTGGCTCAGCTCTCCAAGACAGAGAGGACCTGTTAAAGGAAGATGCTGACCTGCAGGGGGAGCTCAAAGAGAAGAGTGCTGAGGAAGGGTCCTGGTAAGTACTTGACTTGACTGGGCGGTAGTGGGAGTGGGTTAAGCTTTTTAAATTAGGGAGTTGGGTATGTGTGTGTGTGTGTGTGTGTGTGTGTGTGTGTGTGCTGGGGGGTATTTCTTCAACACAGCTGAATCTCCGGTTCTTTTTAAAATCATGGCTTTTTAAAAATGTCACATAGATGACCATCAATAGCCTCCTATGACTAAAAAAACAAAAAACAAAAACCAAACAGATAAAAAAAAAAAAAAACCTGTCCTAAAGTGAAAAACAAACCAAGCCAAAACAAAACAAAACAAAACAAAACAAACAACAGCAACAACAACAACAAAAAAAAAACCTAACAACAACAAAACCCTAAAGTAGGTATTATGCATTAAAAATAAGGACCAAACGGCTGCCCACAGCCACTGACATCCTTAGCTAGACGTATGCTTCCATTTCAGGTGTTGTCAAAAATCCCAACAACCATGAACGCCACGTTCTGCCACCTCTTTCAGCAGTACCTTCCCCACCTCACAGGCTTTCATTCTTTCTGAAGTTCGTGAGAAAATATTGTTTCAACTTGGAGAAGTACATTTTTACAAGTTCTTCAGGACTGAGGGGTGCTAAGAGTCCAGCTGGTTCCCAAAGCCCCGAATTCTTCATGAGAATAACAGCAGCTTTGGTTCCTCTCTGTGAAGATGTGCTTTGCTCCGGGTAGGACAACTTAGAGCATGTGATATGGAGTTGCCAGAATGCTCTGACTTTCGCTTTGGGGGTCAGGCATTTATTTCAGTTACTGTATGTGCCAACTTGAATATCGCTCGTCAGGGAACTCATCTAAGCCTTTCTTCTGGATTATATAAATGCTGTGCTGTCATTTAAAATTGATAGAAAAGAGACTTGATAAAAACCTGAAAAGTATATTCCCAGGACTAGATGATAGCCAACGCTCTCTTTTCTTAAGCTTGAAGAGAAAAACAAAATGAACTGAAGGAAAAGCCCTTTGTCCAGCCCTGTGATCAGATCCAAGCAGGAGACTTGCCTTCTCATTACAAACGAGCAATTTCAAAGCAGGACGGATTAAAGGACAGCCACAAGGTAGGCACACTGCCATCAGCCCGAGCTTCCTGGGGTGAAAGAAACTTCTTCTGTTGGCCTAAGGGCACAAACATCACAGTCCTCACCATGGGTAACTGAGAAAATAGGCTAGAAAGAAGACCATGGAAACTTACGCCACCTGTTTGTTGGGGGTATATGCTGCTAGCTCAAGAAATCTGCTGTTTAGTATTGTTTAGTGTTTAGGGTTTTTCTTTTGTTTTGTTTTTAACTTGGTAAGTGCTGATCTTGTGTTCAGCTCCGTACCCTCACAGGGGTATTAGGCAAGGTTCCTGCCTCCAAGATTGAGACAAATGTAGACAGTTGCCTGGCTTCTGCCCAGATCCACAGCAATGTCTTATTGTGAACACATTTACTTGAGAGCACTGTGACCCTCCTGACCAGAAACTTCGTGCTAAGAGCAAGGATCTAATAAAAGGACTGACTGCCCAGGTATGAGGCATTCCAGACATTTTTAGGGTCCCATGGCACAGATTTTAAATGGATTTGATCGAAAGTCAAAAGAAGCCCTTTCACGTGCTCTGACTGAGGAACTCGGTGTGCAGACTGTACCTAATTGAGAGGCTTTGCTGGCCAAAGTGTGTTGGCCTCAAGCCCAATCACAGGACCCCTTGGAAGAATTAGAAAAGCCATTAGTTTTCCTGGCTAATCCCAAGTAAGCTCGTCTGAATCTCTCTTTTCCTTGGTATGGTTCAGTAGCACAGGAGAAAGAATGACCCCCCTGCCTCTCCTTCACTGCCCCAGGCCATTCTGTGAGCTCCTACAAATGGAGGTAGTCTTATTTTCCTTTAAACCACCTTACAAGTATCATTAACTTTAAACATCAATCCAACTATTGACTATGGTAATAACTTTCCCTCCTGAAAAAGAAACAAGAAAGAAACTTAAGCAATTATAACTCATTTAAATGTTGTTTACATGTCTCTTTAATTATCTTTACTTTTAATTGTGTGTGTGTGTGTGTGTGTGTGTGTGTGTGTATGCAGATGCCCAAGCAAGCCAGCCAGAAGAGGGTACCAGATCCTCTGGAACTGGCTTAATGGATGATTGTGAGCCACCATGTGACTTCTGGGAATCGAACCCAGGTCCTTTGGAAGATCAGCCAATGCTCTTACCTGCTAAGCCATCTTTTCAGCCCTTCCTTATTTCTTCTTAATGTTTTGCTACACACTCAATTTGTGTTTTACTATTTCTGGAGTGTCTAACCAAATACAGAAACCTTAAATACACTCACATATTATTTAATCCCTTAAAGAATTACTCTGTATTTTTATTTTTTAAAGAAAGCACTGAAAGAGAAAACAGAACCAATACAACAAAAATCTTTAAATGCACTTGCTTTTCTTTTCCTATAGATAAGACGCACACCTGGGTAACTGTAAGCCCCATCCTCCATCACAGGCTGGCTTTCCCAGTTCCATCTTGCCATATTGCTTGGTTTTGGTTCTGTGGGAAATATTTTAAGAGGTAACTTGAACACAGGAGCCAGTTTGTTAAGTAAAATGAATGTTTGCCTCAGCATAAGATCAGTTCTAGCAAAGTCTTTATTGCAGGGATGGCAACACACTTTTAAAGGAGACCTTGGTGGATTTCATTTCTTTTTGTTGTTTGTCATTCTAGTTTTAGTTTTGACTTTAGTTTTTGTTAGCTGTTTCAAATCTCTTCATGAGTCTCCACTTTGCTGGGTAGCACAAAATAGACTCTCCTCAATTAATAAGGTCTCCTGTCTTCTGGCTTTCAGCACTCTTCCTGTTTAAGCAAAGTTCTTCCACTGTGAACTTTAGACCTGTCTAAGACTTGTATAGAAAAGTCCCCAAATTAGCATCAAAGGAAAGCATGCATCTATCTAAAAAGAAAGCAAAGTGAAAACTACCTTGACTTTTTTTCAAATAAAGCTCTATGAAGAATTATACATTTTAAAAAGTGATGTATTTAATCTGAAGCAGACGATGAAATACAATATGTTTATTTCCCTCTAATGAATAAGCACATGTTGGATTGGGGCAGTCACAATCCCTCATTGGGAACCTCCCCTGGCAGGTAAGGGCTGCTAGGTAGAAGGACCTGCTCTTGCCACTCCTGCTGCCCCAGCTAGGACAAAAAAAGTGGAAACAAAGAATAAAGATTCTGAGAAGCCTGGTGAAGACATGGTCTTTGGACTTTCTGAATAACTCCCTCCTTGTACCATGTTCCGTAAAAAGCTTAACTCATTAAAACAAAACAAAAAGGAAGTGCCTGAGCTGTAAACTTCCTTCACACCCACACATCTGGATCTGTCACAGCCCAACTGGTTCCCACACTCTGCCCCACCTTGCTGCACCCGTGGAGGGACACCTTAGGGCATACATGGGTCGCAAAGACCTATCCATCATTGGAGAGACTGCAAAACTGGACTCAAAAGACAAGGTTTGTAACCAAGTTCCTAATGCACATGTCAACTGATCTTTTCCTGATTGGAAGACAAGTGAAATATTCTTATTTTAGTGCTAAATTCAAATACACGTTCAAATGTGTGGTTTTAAAGGGGGGATAGATTTCAAAATAGTGAAGAAAATTTAGCTTCTTTATTTAAATGTGCACCAAGGAAACTCATTAAGTGCCCATTGAATGCTAAAAAGATTAAAAAGCCGAACAATACCATTAAATATATTTTTAGATAATTAATATGATCCAAAATGAAATAAAAATGACTATTACAAGTATCATCACGTGATTCCAGCAGATGCTAACAGGTATAGCTGAAACTAAGGCCAATATGTAAAAGAACTTCCTGGTTTTAGTGTAATCTTTTGCATTTTGTTTTGTGTTCTAGCTGCAAAAGTTCATAAACTGACTTTTTAAAGGGTTGGGATAGTCTAAGCAATAGATACAAATAAAGCCATGATGGTGCACCTTCAAGTAGGGATTCTAATCATGCAATGTGTTCTGAGTCTTTCCAAGTGGCCTTAGTCCCAGATGTGGCTCCCTAGGAACAAAATCCAGACTCCATTCACCTTTCATCAGTTCTCAGACACCCTTGCTTATGCTCCCTCAGAAGGAACAGAGGATAGAAATGAGAGGTGCTCCACCTCAGCTAACAGTTCTCACCTTATAAAGGCGCTGAACTTCCATGTGTCATATCTGAGCTCCTGGTGTGTTTTCTAGAGGGCAGGGCAGGACGCTGTCATCTTGCTTCTCCAATGCTGTCTGCCACCCTGCACTATCTTAGAGCTCCGGACTCATTCACAGTTCAAGGTGGCAACATGGAAACTTGCTTTATTTTTATTTTTAGTTAAAGCAAACACAAAGTGCTCATCAATGTATAAATAAATGACAAGGTCCTCTGCTTGCTATGCTGTGCCTTTCTACCAAGGCCATGAATAAGTAAGCCCGAAGAAAATAGCATAAACATATAAACCATTTAATATTCAGCTGGATTTAGGTGCATTTTACATTCTTGTCCCTCTCTAACACACCTTTTCAGTTTTCTGCTTCCTGTCCTGCCTACTTGTCCACCCTTTGGTACAAGATGTCTATCGATCTTTGACCCTCACCATTGCTTTCTACTTCTCTGACATAGCTCCAGTAGTCGGCAGATGGTGAAACACAGTATCTTTAAGCCTTTTGTGCTTGAACTTCTGGGTGTTCCTCCACATTAATAAAAAAGTGACGATCCAGCTTAGATCTGCTTTAGCACAGTAGCCACTAGGCACGAACAACCCATTTTAAGGAATACATAAGAATAAGTATAAGCAAGCTTATAATAAGTATTTAAGAATAGCATATAAGAATCATAGACTTACACAGGTCATGTTTCTATGATGAGAATGTTACTGTCAGTATATTGTATATGAGCGTATTCAGATGTTCTATAAAGAAAAACATATATTGAATTTCAAGTAATTGCTATGAGAGGATGCAACAGATATTAGTCATTTTATTATTACTATAGGTGTTAAAATGAAATGCTTCAGATATAACATTTATAGGAACTATGTGACAAAATCATTTCAAGGATTCGAGGGATGGCTCGAAGGTTTAAAAAGAAAAACAACAAACCCACTTGTTGCTCTTGCAGGGAACCCAGGTTTGTTTCCCAAGACCGGCTGGCGTACTTTAAAAATCTATTTTTATTTTGGGTTCCTTAAAATCTCTTTCTCCCTTTTCTACCCTAATCCCAACACCAGGTAGGAGAGAAAGAAGATTAGTGGGGAGAGGGGGTGTAGTTTTTCTTAGCTACTTCCTGCTTTTCGGGTTCCTTAGGGGCAAATCAAATCTTTGTTTCAGGATATTTCCAACTTCTTCTCCCCAAACATCATCAACAGCAACCAGGAGCGGGGGGTGGGGGGTGCAGGGGGGGTGTGTGGGGGGGGCGGCTTTCTCAGAACTCCCATTCTTACTCTGGGTCTGACATTTATTTCCACTGGAAAAGATCACATCCCCACAAGACGTAGTTCCCAGCTGACAAAGGTCACGTGCCCTCTCCTGAGGCAGCTATCAGCTGTGGACAAACTGGAGCAGCCCCCATATCCCACACGGAATTAAAACAAAAACATGTTCACATATCAACCAAAAACTTCCACAAGTACCCACCCTAGTTACTTTAATGGCAGAGCATCTGATACCCTCTTTGGATCTTCTCAGGCACCACGTATGTCCATGGAACACATACATATATGTAGGCAAAACACTCATACACAACAATAAAATGATGCACTAAATAAAAACATTTTAAGTAAAATAAAACCATTTTATTATTTTTAAATCATGTGTTGGGGGGCATAGATACGGCAATATGAGTGTTGATGCCCATAGAGTCCAGAAAAGGAAATGAGATCCCTTGGAGCCACCGGGTATGGGTGCTAGAAGCTGGGTCCTTTACAGGAGCCGAACACATTCTTAACTGCTGGGCTACCTTTCTAGTGCTTCTTTTACTTCTAAAACTACAATCACTAAAAAGTTTTAACTTTCCTTGCTTAGAAACAGCTTAGACTGAAAGCCCTGAGTACCATAGCTTGAGATTTCAGATGTTCCTTTCTTATTCTTTTGGATTTCTCCCCCACTGCATAGCCTGCTGTTCTCACGTGTCCACGCTGCAAGCTCAGGAAGCTGTCTTGCAATTAGATTCTTGTAGTCAGTGGCAAAGAATAGTCACTAAATGACCTTAAATGTGCAGATGCATGGTGATATAACTTACAAGCTTCCTAGGTAGACCGGCCATCGTGACCAGCTTGGGTGACATTCTGTGACATCCAACGTTATGTTAAGAGCAATGATCGTCTTCACGTTGTAACTAAGGAAGTGACACTTGGCTGTACCCACGTCTTGGAGCGCCAAACTCCAAATCATGTGAACCTCGATAAAAGGTGCTTCTATTGTATGCCTCGCCGGGATAATGCCAGAAGTTAAAAAGTTATCCTTACTTTTCCAATGCCACCTCTAATGTACCCACAGACAGTATGGAATTAACTTTTAAACCATAACTCCTTACAACCCAATTTCAGGCCAATCAGTGATTTGTAAGGATGTAGATCATAGCATTCGGCTCTTTGATTAAAAGTACCAATGGTCCCTATTTATTTTACAATAAAACCTGAACTCCCTGCAGTGGTCTCCGTTCACGCACAATGCGTCTTCACTCTGTTCACTCCAGCGCTCCCTCTGCCCCTAAAACAAAGGATGATTATCAGATTTCCATGCCCCACAAAAACACACCTGAGGAAAATCAGCATAAAAGAAAACAAGAAATGTTTTTGACTAATGGTTCCGGAGGCTTCTGGGTTCCTCGATGACGCAAAACATCATGGGAAAGAGGGGGCAAGGACCCCACAGGAAAACCCACAGAACCAACTCACCTGAGCTCACAGGTACCCACAACCAGGGAGCCTGTATAAGGCTGACCTAGGTACCCTGCATACATGGAACAGTTGTGTAGCTTGTTCTTCGTTCGTGTGGAACCCATAACCGTGGGAGCAGGGCCTGTCTCTGACCTTTTTGCCCCTTCCAGCCTGTAGATGAGGGGAGATGCCTAGTCTTACTGCAACTTGATATGCCATGAATGGTTGCTATCTATGAGGGGCTGGCCCTCCTCTGAAGAGAAACAGAGGAGGAGTGGATTGAGTGGGCAGAGGGGAGGTGGGAGCAGTGACTGGGACAAGAGGAGGGAGGGTAAACTGCAGTCTGCAATGTCAAACAAATAAAAATTTAAAAACCATCACAGTAAGATGGATGCTCATGGTGGAGGACGGTGCCTGTATTTCAAGGATTACCCCCATTACACGACCTGGGATGCCGACTCTGTCATGAATCAATCCATTGTTGAGCATTCCGTCCACATGACCCACTTCTGAACTTTGCTCTAAGGGAAACCAAGCCTTAGCTCAGGAGGTTTTTGCCTCAGTCTGTCTACGCCAGACCACCCGCTTACTTGTTTTAATCCATTTAATATTTTAAGAGGGTTGGGAGAGACTTTGTTTAGCAGGTTCTTCCAGTAGAGAGACCCAGTAGACACCAGGGCCACATATTTGCTTTGCTAGTGTCCCTTCATCAATATCCCACGCATTTAAAGCCCTGGTCTGGTTGTGTTTCTCCTCAATCTCATGTAGCCGTCCTCCCCTCATTCACCAGACTCTGCTGAAGGAAGTGGTCTAGTTGCCCACCTGTGGCCTATCTGTGACTTTCCCTGTCAAATGTCTTCCTTCCCGAAGAAGCATTTGACACCATAACCTTTCTAATGTCTATACCAACAAAATCTCTCTATATGCAATGCGTAAAAGGAGAGTATAAATGCATTCCGTTACACTTGTCAGGTACCACCTGTGTATAACCCTCATATGTATATGCCACACCTCACTGGTATAAGCCAATAGGATACAGGCTTTATGACAGTAAAGACTTCACTAGCCCTATCGACAACAGTGGACTTCATCATCTCTAAATCTCAGGGGTTTATTTTCTTAAATGTGTGATCTGATTCTCATAAAAGCCCTGCATGTTATTTAGAAGAATGAAATATATTGCAAAACATCTCATCCATCAGATGTCCGTCCTCCTACCATTAGATTGTGTTTGCACGAATCAGCAGAGAATAGGTAAAGTTGCTCCAAGCAATAGCTTCTTGTTTGACAAAAATTGGCTAGAGAAGTTGTAGAAAGAATAAGGCATGTAAAAAAGTATCTACAGGATGACACTGTCTGTTTACCTATTGAAGGGAAGAATTCAGCAACTGTACATAGAAGAGATCAGTCGCAGAAGAGGGTGGAGGATCTGACATTCCCAGGGTTCTCTGAGGAGGATGGAGGGAGGACTGAAGAAAAGGCAGTGAGACCATCATCTGAGCTCTTCATTTAGATGACCAAATGAAGTGATTCTTGTTTCTCTGGAAAGGTCTACAATGGAGAAGTCTACTTAGAACTCATTAGGATATAAACAACTATTAAAATATTTTTTTAAAAAAATAGTGTCCATCAGTTAAAGCATAGAGTGTAAAAAATGTATGATGATCATCCAAGTTTCGAAGGAGGCAAGGAGAGAAAGAAGACACATGTAAATGGACTGAATTCCTAGAACTAGGGCAATCTAAGATGGGGGAGGTGGCTCTGAGGAACGGTAAGGAGGAGGGACCAGGTGGACCAGGTAACAACATGGAAAGAGCCATACGTGGAGAACAGGTGGCTGTGATGTGGGCAGGGGAAGGAGTGGACAAACTCAGGAAAGTAACAGTGAGGAGCCTCAGACTGGAAGTTTATTAAAGGTTGGGAGGTTTGGAGATGATAATCTAAAGTAAGGTGAAAGGGGGGCTTGAAGGTTCTAGAGAGAACTTGTGGTAGCATGTGGAGTCCATCCTTTAAACAGAGGGAAGTCTTGCCACGGAGGAGATACTGGCCTCCTTGATGAAGGCCTCTCTCCCCCTGCAGCTGGAGGATGTGCCTCTACTCAGTGTTGTCAGGATAGGAAAACTGAGGTTGAACCATCCTCACATTTCTGGCCTTGGTGTTTTACCTAAGAGTAAAAGAGCTGAGGTCAACATGGACTCTGCAGTTCTGCCTCTACACTCTGTATTTATGCAAAGTTTACGCAAAACACAGGATCACCAAACCTTGAGCAAAAGAGAATGAACAGACATTCTGCATAAAGGTGGGGACGTTAGAAAGTGATCGAGATGCACACGTAGAAGGTTGTCCCAGCGGATCCTGCTGTGGGGATCACAGATCATCACTGTGCTCAGTGGGGATCCCTAGAGAAAGGCGAGCCTGGGGCCAGGGTTGTTCCTTCTGCTCTTACTCTGTGGTGTTCCAAGTTCCCTTCAGTCCACACTCAGTCCGGAATACTCAGTAGCAACAATGTAGAAATATTTAATTTTGAGAATCTGGAATTTAGTTAACCCTTGTTTGAGAGTTGGTCAGCCTATTATCCCAGCGTTCTTAACAGCCATTCTGTGATGGTAACACGGGACCATTTTCCCTCATCAGAGGTCATGGCAAGGCCTTTGGGAAGCCATATCCAATAATCCAAATGTACTCTTCCTCCTCATTCTCCAGTTAAAATTACCCAGAAACAGTCCTTTGAATCCTGTAGAGAGAATAATAACAAACGAGAGACATTGTGAGACTTATGTGCAGTTTATGAAAAAGAACTCTAGGACTACAAAAGCCTACTTCTTATTAGAAACACCTGAAGCTCGATAGTCTGAGGAGGGCTGCAGCAAAGAGCTGGTCTCAGGGCTACGTGGTGAAAACATAGGAGCTTCATTTTTAAAGCAGAAAGTGCAGTCTTGTTCTGAGGGCATTTCTTGTCATAGCCCACTTGATTTTCTTTTCTTCAGAGAATGTCTCCACATGCTCTCAATAGATGCACTGGTTTGAAATTTTCCAGAGGAAAATACACCACTCCCCCCCCCCTTTATTGGCTCTCTTTTTTTCTCTCCCAACTATTTATATATTTCTGGCTCAAACAAACCCACTTTCACCATTCTCACAATCTCTATGCCAAGCGATAACTTCTGGAAAGGCAGAAAAACACCAGCCACATGCACATTCCGCCCTCAGCACAGATGCAAGCAAAAGAATCTGCCCTCCACGTACAAAAGCATGCACAAACACGTACACCAGCCTCCTGCACCAGGAAATAAATGCTCAAGACAAGTGAACTTCTGTGACAAATTTCCCAAACTGGACCCAAAATAGCCCTCCTGCACATAAAACACCAATTCAACGCAAAAACCCTTACCATCTGGTTATTGTCAGGTCTTGCAAATGCATAAAAGAGGGCTGTTTTTATGCTTTGATTTATTTTTCTTTCACCGAATATCCTGGGTTTCTTCCTCACTGTGTGTATTGTGTCTAGAAAACACATATTTGGCCCTCCCTGCCCACATAATCTTAAAAGAATGACACAAAGACTCTGTTCTTGGTTTCCACCTATCCCCTCACAAACAGGGCAAGCGGAACTCACTATTTTAAATGGCAGGCTCTCACATTTTGACAATGTATGATTCCATACTAGTTGTTCTTATGTTAATCAAGACCATAGTGGCTGTACCAAGTTTAACATGTATTCTGATACAGAGTTTTGGCACCTCAAGAAACTGAATCAACAGTTTCACTATGGATTATAACTCAGAACAGTGCCCAGTGACCTTGCCTAGAGACGCTCCTGATGAACTGCTATTCTAGCTGCCGGCCTTTCCAAGTCCCCGAGTCCAGAGGCAGCACCGAGAATGTCTTTTGCACACACTCCCAGCATAGCTTCTCTTGTCTCCATAGCTATGAAAAAAGCAGAAACACATCTGTTTCTATGCTTGGCTGTTGACAGCTCACCAAAAAGTATGCATCTAATAGTTTTACCCAAATAGACACAGACATGTTGGGTCTAAAACAGAGAGAGGCTCTATGATGGTTTGGTTTTAAGTTTGTGCAAGAAGTTCAAGTTTTGTATTTAATGTCATCCCTAAATCAAACTTTCCATCTCTGACAGTGTTGTGAATGAGGTCCAAAAGAGTCTCCTGAAGTGTCACTGCTGTCTGTGGAAGGTTGTGATTTGTATAATGCCAGATGCGAGACAGTTAATTAATAATGTATGACTTTAGGTAGTTAATAAATAATAATGAATTGCTTAATGTATGAATAGTTCAATCTTTAAAGTGGGGAAAGTGAAGAAGTATAAATATGCGTGTCACTAAATATATGACATAACAGATATGAGCAAAGAGCTGCTTGTGTTTTTGTTATTAATCTGCATATTTGCATTACATTTTAATATATTTTTCTATTAGAAAAAAGTCAGGCTGAAAAGGTGTTTTCTCTTTCTTTCTTTGAACTTATATAGCATCTGTCCTTACATATGAGGTACAGCATTCTGGTTTTATACACATAGTCATTGTATAAAAACCAAATGAGTGGAATTAGAGTTTCCAGTTTCTCAAATAGTGTTAATTCTACATTTTAGGAACCTCCAGTCCCTTCTTTTTGATAGCCACTTGTGTTTGGTGTAGTAGATAAGTGCCTTTTGTCTGGGATAACAGAACGTACACTATGATCTCCATCATTTGTCAGAGTAACAGAAAGCACGGTGCTAGGAAGCGTAGGAAGTTCTGTAGACTTCAAAGAAAAGATGTTTCCAAACATGTCTTTTGAGGATTCCCAGTGAGGATAACAGGTAAAGCGAGGTGAATAGTTGTGATCAATTAGGGAGGTTTGGGACGAGATCAAAAGAAATGAAAAAGGTGGCTGGCTTTCATCTTGGAGTTTGTTTCAACCATACCAGATAGACATTAAAATAAGTCATCACACACTGTTTAATAATGATTATGTTATTATTAGCAGTGTTCAAGGTTATGAGAATAAACATGTTTGAAATCCAGCTATCTATGCTATTAAACTGCTATTAGTGTCATAATGGAAACTTCTGGGTGACCTCCTTTGTCTTGTCATTTTTTTCTAGAATCTTCCATCTCATGGCAGCAGTGGACTGATCATCAAGATGAAAAAGGGCCACTGTCTTTGGTATCATTTAGGAGATATGAAGAACTTCCATGAATATCTCCACCGACCACCTGTGACCCATGAATTTATACAGTAGAGAGAAGCAGAGAGTTAGAAAGAGTCCAGCTATTTTTCTATTTCCACTACAGTAGGTTGAAGTAAATACTGCTGTTGTTTAGATTTAAAAGTCTCATAAAGCCCACGTGTGGAAGATTTTTTTTATTGAACCTGTGGGCCCCCTTGAAGGTGCTGTTTTCTTTAGAATGTGGGAGCTACTGGGAAGTCATCTAATCATTAGCACCATAGCATTGAAGAGCATAGTGGGATTCTGGTTCTTTTTGTTCTCTTTTCTTTCCAGCTGCCTTGACATGAATCATAATCTCTACCATACACTTGCCTTTTCACAGGCAAAGTCAATGGACACTCCTGATGCCTTCAGCCAAAATGAATCTTCCTCTTGGTGGGCTCCGGGAGTTTGCTATAGTAATGTAAGGTCAGCTAACACAGACACCTTCGCTGCTAACAGGGCCAGTTAATGTAAAAAAATGCAATACTGTTGAGACTCAGTTTGAATAGTACTCTTTTGATGAACATATATGAGCTAATAATTATTGCCACTTAATACTTGTTCTTTTGATTAAAAAAAAAAAAAAAAAAAAAAGCTAAGTGGCCATGCCGAGTAAAAAGTTGACATGTTTTTCTATACCTTGTACAAAATGTAGGGATAATATTGTTCTTGCCCTCCAGATGCTTAAATTTTAAGTGTTAAAAAATATATCCTGATTTTCTTCTCCCTCCACTAGGAGTCTTGTTTAGTTAGAGTGTCTTTAATCTCCATGGCACCTGCTACTAGAAGTCTCAGCTATTGTCCCTCTCATATGCTCTCAGAGGCCTATTCTGACTTAGGTCTCCAGTTTGTCACAGAGATGCCCCCACCCATGGTTTCTTTTTTCTCAGATGCCTTCTGTCCCTCTGCCCCCACTCTCCCAAGGTCTGATCTTCTCCCTTATTTCTCTCTGTGCTCACTCTCCTACCTTATTCTCTCTCTTCAACCACGAACTCTTTCTATTCTATTTTCCCTTCTGAGTGAGATTCAAGCATCCTCCTTTGGTCCTGCTTGTTACTTATCTTCTTTGGGTCTGTGCATTGTAGTATGTTTATCCTGTACTAAATGACTAAAATCTGCTTATAAGTGAGTACATACCATGTGTGTCTTTCTGGATCTGGGTTACCTCGCTCAGGACGATCTTTTCTAGTTCGATCCACTTGCCTGCAAGTTTCATGATTTCTTGGTTTTTAATAGCTGAATGTATTCCATTTGTAAATGTACCAGTTTCTTTATCCATTCTTTGGTTGAGGGACATAACACCAACCAACCCACAAAAACTTCTATCCAGAACTTACCCTGCCTATAAAACATGCAGGGATAAAGATAGAAAAGATAGAACAGAGACTGAAAAACTGTCCAACGAATGCCTGGCCCAACCCAAGACCTAGCCTCCATGGATGAAAGCCAACCCCTGATACTATTAACAATACTGTGCTAGGCTTGCGGACAGGAGCCTAGCAGAGGTGTTCTCTGAGAGGCTCCACCTAGCAGCAGTTTGAAACAGATACTGAGATTCACAGCCAAACATTGGGCAAAACATAGGGAGTCTAGTGGGAAAGTGAAGGAAAGGATACAAGGACCTAGAAGTGACAAGAACTCCACAGGAAGACCAACAGAGCCAACTAACCAGCACCCAGAGGGACCTATGGAGTCTGAAACACCAATGAAGAACCATGCATGGACTAGATCCTCTACATAGATGTAGCCAACGGACAGCTCAGGCTTCATGTGGGTCCCCTAGTAAGGGGAGAGGAGGCTCTCTCTGGCATAGACTCTACTGTCTGCTTTTTTTTTTTTTTTTTAATCACTTCCCCCTGATGGGACTGCCTTGCCAGGCTACAGGGGAAGAGGATGAACTCAGTCTGATGCAACTTGATGTGCTGGGGTGGGTGGGTAGGGGGGCTCCCTTTTCTCAGGAATATTGGAGAAGGGATGGGGGACAGAAGGTGGGACTAGAAGGAGAGAAGGGAGGGACTATGCTTGGGATGTAAAGTGAATAAATAAGTTAATTCATTAAAGAAGAGAGAAATAAAAAAAGAAAGAAAGAAAGAAAGAAAAATCCAAATTTTAAATAAAGTAAAAAGAATTACACAAAAAATAACAGGCAGTAAAATTGTCAGCTTCCCCAGTAATAAAGTAAGTGTATAGGACAACAGTAGTTCATTCAATTTTTTTCTTGATCTTAGGAAAACAAATGCACTTCTCAAGGAAAGACAAAGGTTAAAAATGAAAGCAAAGAAGGCAAATTTAAGCAACTTTCTTCTTAAGCTTTTGGTGAATTTTCCAGCTTGCTTCTTCCTCCTCAGTTTGGCCTTGGGCTTTTGTTTGGTGATGAGATGCTGAGTAGGAAGAGAAAAAGGAGAAAGGGAAGAGAAGAAAAAGGAGCAGGAGAAGGAAGAGGAAGAGGAGAAGGGAGAGTAGGAGGAAAAGAAGGAAAAGAAATAGGAGGGGAAAGAAAAGAAGAAAAGGAATAGAAGAAGAGGAGCAGGAGGAGGAAGGGAAAGGAACAGAGATGGGGAGCAAGAGAAAGAAGATGAGGAGAAAGAGAAGTGGGAGGAAGATGAGAAGGGAAAGGAGGAAGAAGAGCAGAAGGAGAAAAGGCAGGAGAAGGAACAGAAGAAGGATGTTGTTCTGTGTAAGATGCCAGCTGCTGTGGCTTCTTTTTTGTCTTGTTCTTACCAGGTAAGAATTTCAAACTGTCTTTTCAAGGCTTATTCTCCATGATGACTCACTAGAAGAAAGAGCACATCAGAAGGATCCATACTAAGAAACAAGGGGCCTGACTTCTAGTCCGAATTGCTTTGGTACTTAGGAATTCCTTTTGGCCAAGTCTGTTAAACCACCTAACAAATCTTACTATAAATCATGTATTTAGTATCAGTTGGTTTTTTGGTTTTATTTTTGTTTTGGTTTTGTGGTTTGTTTGTTCATTTGTTTTTGAGTCTTAGGAGTGGGCTTCACCTTATGACTCACTTAACTCATTTATGAGTATAATTCTGTTTGTGTCACCTTATAACAACATTGGAAACAGAGGATGTTTCGAACAGGACATGTGTTCTATATTATTAGCATTTGCAAACCTGCCAAAACTTAATTCTAAACTTAAAACTCTAAGCTACAAATGATTTTTTTCATTTACTCACTCATATGGAGTCTAGATGCACAATTAAAAGATTTCTAAGTTGCCTCAGGAACTAAGAAGTAATAAAGCAGATGAGCTCTGCCAGATATAAAAACACAGAAAGCCCCAAATTGACCCAACTCCGCTGGTCCTTCCAGCTCTCATTTATGCATTTTCGTCTAATCAATGCATTTGCTGATGTAAACACAGATTTGGGAACAAAGTAGCAAGTAGCAATGTTATGGTTCTTGCTTTGCTATCCAACCTATCTCAGAGCACTGCCCTGCAGCCTAATAGCCTTTTGTTCTTGGCAAGCAATTTTCTTGGTATCAAGAGCTTTCCCTTTGAAGCACCCATAGGACCCTGTGTCTTTAGAGCACTAGATAGTTCTAGGCATCAGCTCTAATGTAACCTTCAACAGTCATGTGTGACCACAAGATCTACAAGCACAGAGTAATAGTTCCCATAACTGATGACCATATCATCCCAGAACAAGTGCCACTCACCATGATCTCCTTTATTTGTCTAGTACATGCACAGAATAAAATAGAGTCATCCTAATTCCTCTCTTTCTCTTACCCCTTGCCTCCCTACCAGTCACCCCCAACTCCAAAATGTAGTCAGTAAATGTCCACTGGCCTCCATCTCTGCTGCTACAATGCTGTCTGGTCGTAATCATCTCTGCATTAGATTGCTACACTATCCCTTTAATTGGAGAGCATGCCTCCATGGCCACTCGCACAGGCTGTGGCTTGTCTACCCAACATTCATGATGGAGTTTAATCCACATTGTGAGGAAGAAGGAGGATGGAAACATAATTTGATGATGGTTTCTAGACTGGGAGCCTTTGGTAGGTGACAAAGATTGATAAGGTCATAAGGTAAAGATCATGATTGAATACTGAAAACTTAAAGAGGTATAGAATCATAGGACATGCACATGTGCACACATACAAGTTCCCTGTACTTTTGTCTAAAGATATAATGGATGACTGCTTCAGGACTCGGCCAGAAAAAAGACCATTGCCAGATATAGCCCTTATGAGCAACAACAACAACAACAACAACAACAACAACAACAACAACAAATTATAGTCTTTGTTACTGCATTGCTAGTAGCCCAACAAGAGCTAATTCATCACATATTCATTGTTTCATTATAACGTTCATAGTCACTCTTAAAGAGTTAAGTCACATTTGGTATATACCTACTCAAACTCTCCTAGTGGTTTTACAACACTTAGAAGAAGAGTCAAACTTTTTATAGTGGCCTGCAAGGGCATCCCATGAATGTAGCATCCATTTTCTCTCCTTACTTTGCCCACTACCCATCCATAGGCCTCCTCTTCCCCAGAAGCTCTCAGTGTTGTTGACTTCTCTCCCCTATCACTATCAGATCCCATTACCTTTTGGTATTTTGTCTGTAGCACTTACTTATCGATATTTGAAATGATCTTTTACTGCCTTATATTTCTTGCTTCTTCCACTAATATGAATGGGCATATTCTTTATGTAATTCATTGTGTCGTATATAGTTCTTCTGGAGTCTATCAAAACACTAAGTGCCCAGTACAAACATTACCACAAAAATGTATCTTGGTGCCTTACTGCCACATACACTTCTGTATCCAAATAATTTGGCCCAATGCTTAATGATTTTTGAGATATGTAATGAATTCAAGATAAGTAAATGACCAGAGTTTAAAGAAGAAAATAGATGTATTTCTAGGTCACAGTTAATGCTTTTGATAATTTATATTGTCAGAACAACAGTTAGAAACTGTAATTTTGTAGTCTATTCAAACGAAAGGTGATGAAGAACTTTCTTCAAAAGATGTAAGTAGGAAAATAAACTAGGACTCTCATTTCAGAACAAAATACTCAGCCTCTTACCTATAGTTGAGATTATTGTCTACTGACAGCTCCTAGCTTAGTTCTTCTACCCAAGACTAAGAGTCACTTCAGTGGCCAACAGAACTGCCTCTCCCAAGAAAATTGTGCTCACATACAGTGGCATACACTGAAGGCTAAGGCAGAAATACCCCATTCAGTGTGGAATTGCCTGAACACTGCCTCATGCAGGAAACACCTAGAGACATTGTTCTTTTCCTTAAGCATGCATGAAAATCTAGTCTTGGAAAGCTATCTTAGTTAGCTCTGGGTATCAGTGGTGTAGAGTGAAATGTTATATTTGAGTTTACTCTGTGATCATTAGATGGAGTTTATAGAGTCCCTGGCAGGGAATCACAGTGTGAAGCAATTAAAACATTCATGGGTGACAACAGGGATAGGATGTGACTGGAAGAGAGTATACTATTAATGGAAATGCCCTGGATGCTTTAGACGGTTAGAAGACTCCCTCATCGTAAAGATGATGGGATTTTGTGGGTGTTTCTAGAAGCTATAGTCATGTTTGGGAACACCAATAAAAGTAGGGAGTGATTAATTGTTAATTCAAATGAAATCCTAAGCCGTTGGCTGAGGATGAAAAGACTCGTTCCTGTAGTCAGAGGACAAAAGGCTCATGATTAGGTGTGATCTTTACACAAGGCTTTAAAATATAGTGTAAGTTCTCCACACTGTCTTATAAAGAACTTGGGAGTAGGATTTTGAAGCTGAAATGGGGAAATGTGGGACGATGTGTTTGAACATGTTTTATTCCCAGATTCCCTTAAGCCCTGGGCACCTGCAGGAGAAAACTGTAACTTGTTGAAGGTGAGCACGTAAAGATGGAAAACTTCTGCTTCACAGCATACTACTGTTGTCATTCCACATGGACATAAAGGAAATGATTTATTATAAATATGTAGCTTATCTACAGAAATAGAAAAATACCCTTAAGCAGAAATTTAAGTATCTGTTGGAAAGTGGATTGAAATAGTTTTATTTTCATTTTTTTCAGGAAGGCATTAGGGAATGGTGGAAGAGTCAAATTTGGTAGTACACACCTGTTGTATCAACATTTGGGAAGTGGACGCAGGAGGATCAGGAGTTCAATGTCATCGTAGACTACACAGCAACTTTGAAGTGAGCCTGAGCTACTGAGAACAAATCTCAAAATAAATAAATCAATAAAATGATTCTAAACTTATAAGCTCCAATTTCAGCACTCAGGTGAGTAAAACTTACAGAGGGCTTTCTCTAGTAATAGCAAATCCTGTTGGAGGGCAGATGCTTGGTTTTCACTGATATTTAAAAAAAATAAGTATTCAGGGAAATGTGAGGAATGACAGTCACATGGTTTTGTTGCTATTTCCATTAATCTATTTGAATCTCATTTAAAGACTAATATTCTAATTCACTTTATTTCTATGGTTTGGTATTCAAAGTCCTTGAATTAGGTGATAAGGCTTTCAGGAAGGCAGATAAAGCTTTAAAATGTCATTAATAAGAAAAATAAAGGTCACTAGTGCTACATGAACTTTCATTTCTTATTTTACTGATCTACGAACAATACAAGTCTTGGTGCCACTTCTTTAGATCATCTCCATTTTGCAGAGGGGGAAATTAAGGTCCAAAGATCTGAATGGCTTCTTCAATGTCATTCCAGTGGCAATCCCAAAACTTAGGCCACAGTCATGTTCAGCCTTCTCTCAATAACATTCTTGAAGAATATAAATATCCTCACTTTCCTTCCATAATTAGGCACATTTTTCTAAGCATGACTACTGTCTCCATTGGGTTTACTAGAGCTGTGATGAAGCACCATGATCAAAAGCAAGTAGAGGACAAAAGCGTTTATTTGGCTTCTATATCCATAGTCATCACTAAAGAACATTAGGACAGGAACTCATACTGAGTAGAAACCTGGAGGCAGGAGCTGCTGCAGAGGGACATGGAGGAGTGCTGCTTACTGGCTTGCTCGTCATGACTTGCTCAGCGTGCTTTCTTATAGAACCCATGGCCACCAGCTAAGGAATGGTAACACTCACAAAGGGCTGGGCCCCGCCCCCCCCATCAATCACTAGTTAAGTAAATGCCTTACAGCTGGATCTTATGGAGGCATTTTCTCAATTAAGGTTCCCCACCTCCCCCTTTCACATAACTCTAGTTTATATCAAGTCAACATAAAACTAGCCAGGACAGGCTGGGCAGTGGTGGCGCACGCCTTTAATCCCAGCACTTGGGAGGCAGAGGCAGGCAGATCGCTGTGAGTTCGAGGCCAGCCTGGTCTACAAAGTGAGTCTAGGACAGCCAAGGCTACACAGAGAGACCCTGTCTCGAAAAACCAATAAATAAAAATAAACTAGCCAGGACAATTATTAAACAAATTTCCATGTTTGTTGGCTTTTCAAATCTAAGTATAAAACATATAAACTATATAAATCTGCTTATATTGAGCACAAGTAACAATATTGGCATCCTGGGAGAGAAAAATTCTTAGCTGGGTTTCAACTAGTTCAGAAACATCATTAACTGAAGTTCTGGACTCTTTCTAGTATCTCTTGGCAACCTATTAGAAAGGCAGGTAGCCAAGAATGTAATTGAGGCAGTGATGATGCCTAACTTCTGTTGTTAATGGATCTCACTGTAAAGATAAGCACGTGGGTTTGGAGGCTGTGTAAGCATGTCTCCAAGATAAGCAATTTGCATATCTGGCAAGAAGACTAAGACTAAAGCTGATTCACTAGCTCTTCCAGACCTGAAGTGACGGTTCTTTTCCTTTGGGAAGATTTATATTAGGTGGACGGCTTCTTAAGTAAAATAAAGGTATGGAGATGGAGCCATGGGCACCTGTCTCAAATAGGAGTTTTTGATAAAAGTTAAAACACAGCTTTCTAGTCAAGAGACAGCATCACACAAAGGAAAATATAGTCGGGGCCACGGGGTTTGGATGTACTCTGATTTTCTTCTTCCCAGATTATGACATCGCTTATTCTATTTCCAGAAATAAAGGACTTCAGTGCTAAGAGCTGGAAGTCTTCTAAGCCAGAGGGCACTTCAGAGGAAGTGGTAAGATTCAAAACAAGTTGCTAATTTGGAAAAAGGAAATTCGGTTCTTTGACATTGAAACTGTCATGTGCTTCAGAGGAATGGTTCTAGGAGCACTTGTCTCCTATCTTGCGTTGGAAGCTCATAATTATTATAATTCATGAAAACTACATGGCCAGTTCAGTTTACGTTTTCTCAGTGGCTGCTTCTGAAAGAGATGCTGATAACTTAAGTTTTTTACAAACGGCAGAGCAAAGATATAACTTAAGGTTTTTTTGTTTTGTTTTGTTTTTTTATTAGTTTATTCTTGTTACATCTCAATGGTTATCCCATCCCTTGTATCCTCCCATTCTTCCCTCTCTCCCATTTTCCCCTTATTCCCCTCCCCTATGACTGTTCCTGAGGGGGATTACCTCCCCCTGTATATGCTCATAGGGTATCAAGTCTCTTCTTGGTAACTTAAGGTTTTTATTGCATTTATTTGTTTGTTTACTTGTTTGTGTGCACATAAGTGCAAGCATGTGCCATGGAGCATATGTGGAGATCAGAAAACAACACACGGGATTCTGTTCTTTTCTTCAGCCATATTTGTCCTGGGAATCAAACTTGGGGAGTCATCAGGCCTGGTTGCCTCGAGGGCCTTTAAAGTAGATCCAGCTAGCCAGCCGTTCCTTCAATGGCTGATTTTATGTGCCACCCTAGGTAGGGTAGGTAGAGTACCTACTCATTTAACCACTAATCCAGGCATTTGTAGCTGTGTTGGTCTGCAGTCAGCTCATTCTGAGCAAGGGTGTTTCTCCATAATGCAAGTGGGACTGCCTTTTCAGTTCAAAGACCTTCGAAGATAACGGAAAGTCTCATTGAAAACAAGGCAAGTCTTTCTAAAGACTGTAGCAGTTTCCTGACCATCACTCAGCTCCCAGCCTGCAGGTCCATCCTCCACAAAACCAGCCAATTCCTTTCACTAAGTCTCCTCTACACAGATTTGTACCAGAGTTCCTTGGGTGTTCCTATGGAGGACTTCAGTGTCTAACATTTTCCCAACAGAACCTTTTGGAGTGGATGAGAAGAGGCATGCTGTTTGCAGTTGTTGCGCATGTCATAATATCTGCAGCTGTTGCCCTTATCTGTCACAGACCAGCAGCTGATATTCACCTATTGTCTCCTCAACAACAAATGCTTTGACAGCAAAGTCCCCGGTTTCCACCGACTGCCCTGTCTTCTGGCATTTTGTATCAAATACGTTTCTGACATATTTTGTTGAGATGTCAGTTGTAGTGAAAAGTCAATGATCTAAGCCTAGAGTACTTCTCTTAAATTGCTTAAGTTCCTACTAAAGAGCAATTCTTACTTAGAAGAGGTTGTGGTGGTGGGGTGTACCTTTGAAAGCTACTACTTGTCACTAATGAGAGTGTCTAAGAACGCTTTCCATGTTCTGTCATCAGCTAGTCACTTGAAAAGAGGAAGAAGAGCGAGGCAGAGGCACAAGGGAAAGGTAACGAAAGGAGAACAGACAAAAAGAAAGTGAAAAAAGTTACTGCCATTTCTTAAAACTGGACAGACTGCAGTCTCATGTGCCAGGTTGGCAGAAAGAAATGTTGGAGCATTCTACAGCTTTCAGGAGTTCTACTATTCTTGGGAGAGGACCACAGGCCAGTTATAGTGAGAGTTGCTCATGAGTTCAAATCATGAATTATAACATCAGGTGAGGGGGACATGGGAGGAGGAGTGGGGAGAGGCAGAGGGGAGGTAATGTAAGCACAGCATTCATGAATGAAATTCAACAACAACAACAACAACAACAGGATAGGTGAGCTGATGTTCCTGTCCAATTCACAACACCAGGCTTCTTATTCTCTTAGTATTTCAGGCATTCTGGCAGAAAACCATCAGGATCTTTGATGCCAGAGAACCAATATCTAGAACATAATTATGTGGCCCACCTGAATGAACCATGGCATCTCGAGACAGTGATGCTAACATAAATTCAACCTAATTTGGTTTTCCTTATGCTATGATGAAAACCAAAAGGGTAACTACCATGGATCAAAATTTCAGAGAGGTGTAAACAGAAACTTCTATTAGACGTGTAAGAGTAAAGAGAACTTTTACGTTTTTTCCGAAGAGACTTAGCACTACATTCTTTTTGAAAGGCTGTCGACAGTCATAGTTTGTAGAAAACATCACTCCAATCACCCATACGTTACTCTTGGCATCAAAACTGGCACTGTTGGAAGGTGTAGAAGTTTAAAGTGGTGTAATTGGGAAACTGAGGGCATGTTCTTGAGGGGGACAGTAGGAGCCTACCCTGTCCTTTGTCACATCTCTGAGGGGTCTGCTCTGCCACACGTTCCAGCTGTTATGTTCTTCCTTACCACAGGCCGCAAAGCAACAGGGCCAGCTGTGCAGGCACTGAAGCGGCCGGGATTATGAGCCCAAGTAAGTGTTGTTGTTTCTGTAACAGTAACAGATATATTATCTGAACTTTTATGTTTTAACATAGCAATTCATGAGGAATAAGCTGAAAACTTAGACCCGGACTCAAATTCATGCAAACCAAGTTCTCCGTAGCATGTGGCTCAACTTTTATATTTAGGTTCCTGCTACCCACCCCCTTGCCTGTTGCTTTGGTTGACTCTTCCCTAAAAGCCGGTCAGAAACTCCTTTGACAATTTTTCAGATGACTAGCTGCAAATCCCTTAGAAGAATAAGATAGTACAAATAAATAAAGCTGAAAAAAAAATTAAGGCCAAAGCCCAACACTAAGTTATCATTTTCAAGAGAGGTGGGGGAGGAGGACGTCAAAATTCCAGCTATTACTGTAAATTTAGTTAGAGTGCTTTAAAAAACATTCCGTAATTATCATCAACTCTCATAATTTATACCATCCATACAAGATTTACAGAGGGTAGACGTGAAAGTCAGGCAGGAATTCCGGTAGATGAAACACAGACCAAGAGCTTCAGATGTTGCTGGACTGTTTGAATATACATATGAGGAAATCAGTCAGTCAGTGGTAGCTTTTAAGGTACACCTTGCCCAATTTGTCTACCGCATTCAAGCCCCAGGGGTGGGTCCTGGACATTTGTATAGACCAAAAAAAAAAAAAAAAAAAAAAAAGTCTTCAGCAAAAACAGGGTCAGCATAACCCCTTTTAAAAGGCACTATGTGCTTCTTCCTTATCTGAAACATCTTAGCTATGCTTTCAAGATTGCTCTCTGGGAGAGTTGGTAAGAAAAGGCCTCCTTTCGCCTGCCTACTTCAGGAGTCTATGTATGCGATAAGCATTGGCCATTTGGGAATGCTCTGGGAGGTTTAGAAAGAAGCGCGTCTGACCTCGGACACCAGCCAGCCATGTGTCCTTCTCATTTGTGAACAATCACTAAATGACTTTTAGAAATTGGGAAATCAGCAGGAAAAAAAAAAAGATTCATCCGCTTTTAATATCCACTTTTAGGAAAAAACAATCTCTCTGCTGTGTGATTCCTTTGATTTCAGTAATTAAAATTACATTTTTCTTTCACAAATATTTTTATCCTCTTGGAATAGAACTTAAATCTCTGTTTTATAGAAAACACATGAAGCTTGATTTTTTTTCCCTTTGAATCAGAAGCATTTTTCAAGTTATCCCAAATATATTATATTTCCTTACAAGGCAGCATGAGCGACAGATGAGGAGGATAAAGCCCTTTATAACAATTAGAAGATTGGCTTCTAATAGCATTCCCGTCAAAGAGCAGAACTTCCTGGCCTCTTAATTTTAATTTAATTTAACTTTATCTTCTTTAGGGGAGAGATTTCCAAATGTACACTTTGGCTATTATGCTACAGAGGACATACAGAAATGTGTAAACTAAGCTGGGGGAGGGGTAACTAAAGGTAAAATGATGCCATAAATGCAAAATTATTCTATCAATAGGGTCTTGGCGAGAGGGTATAGAATGGGGGAAGAAAAGAAGGAAGAGTAGAAGGGAGGGGGAGAATATTGTTTTTAAATTATCTGTATTACCAGTAGGCCTGGCTAGCAATCAATGAAGACACTGACACTGGTTATATATTAAAATAGCCTTAGTTACCCCAAGGAAGGGCAGACATTAATCTTTTAAACTATTTCCCATAGTGTGCCAGGCATGGGATCCCTGTCTCAATCCCATGCCATCTGCTTCCAATAACATCTATCAAGCTACCTCCCATCCATAATCCCAAATACTTGTTAATTTTCTTTATCTGAGCCAGATCTCCACTCACGCCTGTCAAGTGCTTCTCTTCCATCTAAGCCATGCCGGCCTTCTACTCTTGACTCTTCTCAGGGTCTCTCTCCTCGTCCCCTTCCTCTACTTCTCCCGTCTTTCTCCCCTTCTTCCTCATGGTGGTCTCTCTTCTCCCCAGGACCCCTGTTTCTCTAAGCCCCATCTATCTCCTTTGCCCTGCCCAGGTGGCATGGCTGGGCTCTTCCATTGTAGGCATACTTTTTATTTATTTATTTATTTAGCTATTTTACTGGGTTCTTCTGTTTACCATCCTTCTCCACCCCCATCCCTTCTGACCCTCAGCCTCAAACTAGGCAGGCAAGAAAGAAGGTTAGAAGCAAAGGGAGCATAGACCTCTTTAGGCTACTTCTTGCCGATCAGGGTTCCTTGGAGCAAGTTTAGCCTTCACCGCTAGGATATTCAATTTCTTCTACTCTTTGCACATGACCACTTGACAAACCACAGCAAGCAGGTAGGACAGCAGTTGACTTCTTCAGAGCTCTGCCCACCCCTGTCCCCTCCTGGGGCACTGCAATTTATAAGAGTCCCCAGAATTCCAAACAGAAACTATCCTCAGCTGGCAAAATCACACTCCTCCTAGAGCATGAGACAAATCATAGTTAGCAGCTGTGAACAAGTCTGAAGCAGTCCCATATCCCACTCCTGGGATTAAAACAGTGTGACAGGGTTTTTTAATAACATGAAATTCTCACTACAACCCACCTTCTTTTTTTTTTTTTTTTTTAACTTTTAGATATATTAATTTTTTGGTTACAGGCTCACTTTGCAGATCTGCCACAGGGTAGTTAAGAATAAAAACACTTTATTGCTTTCTTTATGTTGCGAGAGTCTTTTTACCATCCTGTTTTAGCATTACTAAACTGTGTGCCATTCTTTAGCACAGATAATTATCGATTTCAGATTCAGAATATTCACTTTATTTATTTATTTATTTATTTATTTATTTATTTATTTTTATCTTGTATAGGATCATCTGTCAGTCTCTGGATACAGAGAGAGGATGAGGTGTAACTGGATAAGTAAACTAAGACTTGTGCTCTGTGCTAGTTACTTTCATTGCCACTGTGACAAAACTCTTAACAGCAACAATTTAAAGCTAGGGGGAAAGATTGGTTTTGGTGTGGTTTTTGAGGCTCGGGTCGTGACTGAGTGGCTCTATGGTCTTAGGTAAGAAGAGCATGTGACGGGGAGAGCTATTCACTGCGTAGCCAACCAAACTAGACAGTCTACAAGAAGTGGCCAGGAATGACATAAACCTAAAGACCCATCCTCAGTGGGGTACTTCCTTCACCCACTCCCACCTTCCAAAGTCTCGAGAACCTTCTAAAATAGTACCCCCAGTGGAGATCAACTTTTCAATACAAAGTAGTTTTGAAGATGTTTCACATTCAAACTGTAATGCATTCTTTGATCACTTCAAAAGAGACAGGATGTTTTCAATTTAAAAAAAAAAAAAAAGTGTAACCTGGATGTAAAAGCAAAAAGTAGCTTCTAGAAGTTATAATGACTAACATCTCATCAATGTGACATTAGGGTTTATATAACTTTCATAAATCCTTACTTTAATTCAAGGAACTGTGTGAATGTTATTATCTTCTATTTTTGGATTGAGGGCAATCATATTTATAAAGGTTAAATGACTTGCCCCACACATCAATATTTTGTGACCACATATAATTGACAGAGAAGTCCATTAAATATCATTTTCTTCTAGGCTAAGTAAACTTTGTTCCATGAGTCAGAAGTAATTTTGAGAAAAACAAACTTTTAAAAATGGCCACAAAGATAATAAATAAAGATGGAACTGGAGAGGAAATCTCCATCTGTTATGAAAATAAGAATCTCAAAGTCATAGTGAAGGTGTTGGAGACCACTTGTCAGGTACAATATAATTTAGATCAAATTGAGTTAGATATTGGGGGAGTCTCCCAATTCCGATGCTTACAATCCCTGGGCAGACTGCGGGAAGCTGATGAAAAATGGACCCAGTCGTTCAACTGCACAAAGTCAAGCTTAAAATGGAGACAAAGTACAAAGATGTGAATAACAGGAGTTGCAGTGTAGAAAGGCTGTGAGAAGAAAATGTTCATAAACATGGGGTCCTCTCTTTTTCTTTCTAACCAAACTAGTGAGGATACAGAACATGCAAACCTTGTGATAACAGAAACAAGTCAAGCACATGGAGGAAACTTCTCTTAGAAGTCACATTTAAGATGATTCTTCTCAGTAGCTCACATCAGCAATGGCTCTTTGGCTAGGTGCTTGTGTCTCATCTCAGAGACCCAAAATTCCACTGTTGCTGGTCATACTAAAACCTAACAGTTAGCACAGAGTTGTATGAGATGAGACGTCCCAGCGCTGAGAGACAAACACCTTTTCAGAAAATATCACTCACAATTCATTTTCAATTGTCATACGGAATATTATTGCCTATTTACGAACCTAATGTGTGGTGTGGGTGACTTCAGAGGCCAGAAGAATAAGTCAGAGACCTGGAGCTAAAGTCGCAGGAAGTTGTGAGGTGCTAGACATGGCTGCTAGGAAGTGAACTCTGATTCCCTACAAGAGCAGCCAGTGTTCTTAACCACTGAGCTATCTCTCTGACACTCTAATTTGTAATTCTTGATGGAGAACATGTGAAAAAAAATGGTAACATTAGTTCGATGAGATAGTAAATAGCCTAAATTTTTAAATGTAAAAAGTTAAAATTGGAGAGGAAGGGCTAATAATAGCAGGAAACTGTATTTTTGACTTCCCAAATCATATTAATGGAGATTATTTTACTTATGAAATCATAGGAAATAATATACATTAGTCAAATATGTTATTTAAAAGTATATTGTATTATTTAGCACAACATGAAAAAAGCAACAGATTTTTATAACTTGCTAAAAAGATTTTATTTAAAGAATAATAATAAATCTCAACATAAAAAGAAGTTGGCAAAAGACCATGTCTAGTATAAGATTTTTAAAAATAATATGAAATTTTCTGTTTTTTTTTAAAGCCTTTTGTTTGTTACAGTCAAAGCTCTTAAAACCTATATAAATCTATAGAATAAATTTAAATGTTTTAAGTAAAAGTTCAGCGAACATATGTGACACATAAATTTAAATTATGGTTCTGACTACATTCAACTGTGACCTACCAATAAGGAATTAAGAAATCGGTAGGATGCCATTCTCCACAGAAATCAATGAACTGTTGCATTCTACGACTCTAAAACAGGCCCTAGTTTCTGTGATTCAAAGAACATTGTATCAAAATTCAGAAAAGGAAAACTGGGGGCGGGGGGAAGCAAATAATCAATAAAAGGTCATTGATAGCAGGTGACCATAAAAACATTTGGTTGAGCCCGTGAGAGTGATAAGTAGACAAAATAGATCATTATGGCTCTCCTGTCCTGAGAAACACTTTTAGCAGGAGAACCCAGCTCTCTCCCAAGCAGTTGAGAACATGCAGTGGGTTGTGAAAGGAAAGAAGAGGGACAGGGGCTTGCTGTCCGCACAGCCTGGGGAGTCACGGGTGGACCGGAAGAGAAGAAGCAAGGCTGGCTCCGCTATCAAGGATGGAGCCCAGTCTGAGAAGAAGCAGTTCTGCTCTGTGCCTGGCGGAGGAAAGAAGCAGAAGTCTCTGCTGTGATGGCTTAGGCGGCACAAGCCAACAGTAGTATGCAAGCTTACTGTAACCCCACAACGAGTGACTTAGACCAGCTAAATGTACACTCGGTAATTTTAAAAGCAGACTCTCTGGATTCTGTGGAACATTTACATATCCAGATGCACGGAGTTCATCTAACAAAAACTCTCATGTATCCTAGACCAAAATTTGTGGAAATGTTATGGTCCATACATGTACTTTGATATGGAATTTTCAAAGGATGTCTTCTCTCTCCGCATATTTTAAGAGTTCCCCCTCTCTTCCCTCTCCTCAGTGCCCTCCTTCCTCTCCCTCGCTCCCTCCTCTTCTTCCTTCTCTTTTTGTTATTGGGTTGGGTCTCTTTGTTTTGTGTGTTTCCAGTTGTGGGGCAATTTTCTTGGTTTGTTTTGAGACAGGCTCTCTCACTGTGGCTGAGGCATGTCCCTATCTCTCGTTTCTCTCTCTGCTTCAGACCCCTGAATGACACCATTGCATCTGTATGCCACCATGCCTGGGTTGTGGTTTTTTTTTTTTTTTTTCTTCCATTCTTTTTTGCCCAATGTAAACGTGCTTGTTTATGACCCACTTGGGATCTAATCAGCAATTCAGTTACCCATATTTCCAAAGTTCTAATGAGCCTTGATTTCAGTATTTATAAGCAACTTTTAATTCAATTCAATTGTATGCCTATTCCCAGAAATACTGTGGTTTTCAAGTAGACTCTGTGCTCTTTATTCTCATGTATTCCATAGGTGGGATTTCTAACTTGCCATGGACTGTCTCAGCCGGGTATAGGTCCTTGGGGTTGGGAGTTCTCGAAGCACCGGCGGGCAGAAGATAGGCGAGTGACGAGCAGACCAACTCAGGAGAAGTTTGAGTCTGAGTGTCGCTCGCCTATCTTCTGCCCACCAACTCTTCAAGAACTCCCGACTCCAAGGACCGATACCCAACTGAGATGGTCTGTGACACTAACTGCTAAGTTCCAGTTTCAGACACGAATAGGAAGTCGGTTATCTGTCACAAACTATGGTGGCTGGTAAGATCTGAGAAGCAAACCTGGGCTTAAAGACTAGTATCTAGGTACAATCGGATGTGAGGATGAGGAATAGAGGCTCAACTTTCAGACCTGACACTCACTTGCAATGGGCAGAAGGAGCTGCCAGTTGGGTCTGCAGATGGGAAAAAGCTTTCCAAAGCCTAATAATTAAAGTAGGGAAACAAGAGGCATCTAAGACTTAAAGGACTCTTCTGATAGGAAGTACAAACCTGGTATCTCATGTCTGTAACCTAGCACTCAGAAGGTTGAGGGCAGGAAGATATGTATGGATAGATGATAGATAGATAGATAGATAGATAGATAGATAGATAGATAGATAGCTATAGATATAGGTATAGATATATGCATGGCATGGGTGTCACAGGCAACTTGATCCACTGAGCATCTCTCACCCACACTAAAGCATAAAACTTAGTGAGCCACATACAAAAAGAAGAAATAAAAATAGGAAGGGCCTCATTAAGGGCTGCCAGGGAGAAAGGGAGGGAAATCGGGGCATAGAAGGATGTGTGTAAAATGACCAAATCTAATGTACGAAACTGTCAATTTAAAAAAAAAAAGTCATAGAAAAGGTTCAGGCCACCAAGGGAAAGACTGGAATAGGAACTAGGTTGACTAGAAACAGGACTGCCTGCGATTCGGGACACTCTCCTAGGGCTACTCTGTCTTGTTCATTTTCCCTTACCTGTGCAGCCCGGCTGACCGCCAGCTTCTCCTTGCATACTGCCCACCCATGTCACAGATCCATGAGGACTTCAGAGGTTACATCCTCATTTCAGATGACCATAGAAAGAAATTATAGAGAAGCAGGAAGAAGAGCAGAGAAAAAGACTGTGAGACACAGAGCTGGAGAAAGGCTTTAACAATGGCTGTGGGCAAGGGTATTCTTCACTAAAAATTACAATAAACTGGTAGGTAAATGAAACTACAAGACACTGTTTTTTCATCACAGTCAACTTAGAGCTATGTTTATTTTCTGTTTACTTCTAAAACAATAGTGCAGTGTGTGCACAGATTTATTGATAGAGGAAGGCTCTTTCACAACTCCTCTCCTGCTCATCCTCTTCCTTTTATTGGTTCTTGCACAACAGAGTTGGGAAATTACAACCTAGAGTCTCCTTGATGAAAAAAAATAAGCTTGTAAATTATGATGTAAATCATCTCAAGAGAAAACTTTGCACTCCATCATCTTTATTGGCTTTACTTTTCCCAGTCAGAGAGAATAGAAACAAGACTGGACATACCTCCCTCTCTCTCTCTCTCTCTCTCTCTCTCTCTCTCTCTCTCTCTCTCTCTCTCACTAACTGCACATGGGCTTCCAGAAGAGTCTCCGGCCAAGAGCATTGAGAGATGTTGCTTTGTTTTAGTTCAAGTTCACTTCTGCTATTGTTTTGGTAGATTTGTTATATTTTGCCATGTTTTGTTTCTTTAGAACAAAATGTTGTCAAAGATAAAGCAGAATGTGGTCCACAAGAAACATTTTATTTTTAACCCGCTCTTTCAGTGACGTAAAGACAATCGTTTGTTCCATAAACACACATGGAAAAGTCAGGGAGGCAGTGAAAGCAGGCCGTGGCTTGTGTTGTAAGCAACTGGCCATTTTTGTTTTTTGTTTTTTGTTTTTTGTTTTTAATATAACTGAACCCAGGGCCTCAAGAACTTCAATTTAATCTGTAGAGTAAATCCATTCCCGAGTGCCTGTGGCTACTTTGTTACTTAGTCCTTCACTCAGTCACTTTCTGAACTTTGTTAAAAAAAAAAAAAAAGAACCAGGTCACAGGGTCTCAGGGCTTCGTTTAGTTCTCAGTGGGAGAGGACCATCCCCTGACACACAGCTCTGGCCCTTTAATATTCCGGTCATTGCCTTTCCCCTTGATCACTGGCTAGAAATTAACCACACACAGAGAAGTTCTTTTGTTAACTGGTCATACTGCACATTCCTGGTAACAATTGAAGAAGCATAATTGAACACAGAAAGGGAAGAGAAGCTAAGCTATTGAAGTTTTAAAAATGCATTATCTATATTTCTATATGTAATATATATATTTTTTTCTTTTGAGCATTAGGTATGGTTTATTTTCAGAATTTTGTACTTTCTACTATTAATGTTCAGTTTTCTTTGTTATTACCTTTATAGCCAGAGCTATACATGCGAGTGAGAGGACTTTTCCATGAAATACTACAGCTAGACCATTTGAGGTTCACTTGAAGAATCCTCCTGAGTCTTCTGGTCCATCCATTCATCTCCTAAGTGATACAGATAAAGAGGAAACCAACCAGTAGTCAGGCTGGGATGCACAGACTGCCCAAGAACAAGCTTTTGCCTACATGAAGCACAGGGGATGGTTCCTTCTGCCTAGAACTTCCGTGAAGCTTTCTTTACTCAGTTTGCCTCAGATTTTACAGAACAGAAAAGCACAGATAAAAAAACAGGCATGTGTCCTAGCCAGTGTCTGCTGCTGGTATGTTCTGAACAACTCATAAGAGATGCTGAAATTTTCTCTCAGCGTGTCAAGGTGGGGCGCTGAGCAATAGTGAGGGATGCCTATCAAAGGGCTACTGGGCCTCAGCTTTTGAAGATAGGGAGCCTAGTGGGAGGTAAGTAGGGGTAGGCAGGCTTTTGTCCCTGATTGGCACAGTGGGACTCCAATGCCTCCTCTTTTGATCTCTCTTCTCCATCCTGCCTATTAGGCAAGTGGTTTTGCCTCATACTGCAGCCATGATACTCCCTAAAGCAACAGAACCAACTAATCATAGACTAAAAGCAGTTAAACTCTAAGGGGAAGGAGACCTTCCTCTTTTTAAATTAAATTAAAGGCCACCAGGAAGGCGAGTGTCCTTGCTACCACATGGCTATTAACCAGTCTGAAAACAAGTGGGAACAGTTTCACTAAGGACGTCTTATAGTGCAGAGATCTCAAACTGAGGTTAAATTTGGAGTTAAAAATGGCCCATCTCACCACGTCTTCTGCATCGGGAGGCCTGGTGGCACTCAGAGGAAGGACAGCAGGCTACCAAGAAAAGACTTGATACCCTATGAGCATATACAGGGGGAGGAGGTCCCCCTCAGTCACAGTCATAGGAGAGGGGAGTAAGGGGAAAATGGGAGGGAGGGAGGAATGGGAGGATACAAGGGATGAGATAACAATTGAGATGTAATATGAATAAATTAACAGAAAGCTACACATGGGCTGAAAGTGTTTTACTACATCTAAAAGACTTTAGTCTCTATTTTATGAAGCAAATTGTCACATTAAGGGCAGTTTGTCTTCTGCTCAGAAAAGTTTCTGCTGATTAATAGTAAAGAATATGAATATGCAATGTATATGGAACTTTTGCATAACTATGACAATGTCTAAAATACACATTTTAAATATGCCTGACTCACTAAAAGCATACAATTGATATAAGTTACTTAATTTACCAAAATTTCAAAAAATATATTAAACTTTTAATCTCACAAAATATAAACGTTCCACATGTTTAAAAATATGCAGGAAGTTTTTGTTCAGTTTTAATTTTTATCTTCATATATATTCAGAAGAGAAATTTCATGTAAATTTAGGTGTAATATGCTTTCACTTCCTTTCAAATTTCAATCAAGTTAAGCTTTGATATACTTTGCATTTTTAAGGCTATTGGGCATTATATGAAAATAAGATGAGATGACATACACGTAGTAAATTATATAGCAAAATAATGACACACAAGTCTAAAGGTATTATTAGTGATATTTCAAATTTTTATCACTATAATTCACTGCAGTTTCCTACAGGAAAATCTGACAAAGTGTACTTTAATTTTTTTATTCATCCATCTATAGTCTAATATAATAAACTACTTGGTTTAATATACAAATCAATCAAATGTATTTCTTACACACTATGCCATTCACAATATCCAATAGTGGTATTTCTCATCTTGAGTCTGAGCTCTTTGCTGTAAGATGTACTTAGGAAAACCGTTCCTATTTGTTTTCAGACTGGTTTATAGCCTTGTGGTGACAAGGACATCTGCTTTTGGACACTTGTGTTTTCTAGTGGTCTTTATTTGATCAGGTAAGCATTTCCTCCTAAGAAATTAGAGTTACTTAAGAGACCTTATGTCCACTAAGCCTTTACTTTAGTTTGTTGTGATTATTAAGGTTTATTATTTTAGTGTCAGGAGTTACAGATTCAAGTAGAAGACAGAACACATTGTCCCTTAGTATTGGCGTGAGCCATGCGTGGTGCTTGGTCAGGGCACCTTTGCAAGCATGTATCCTGGAGTTCAGGGTAACTCTGTCCAGCAGCACAAGAACTAATGGGACTGGAGAACTCCAGGGCTCTGTGGGAGTCTCCAGACCTCCTGGGTCAGTGACTTCCGTGTGAAAAGACCAATATGTACAAACAAAGAAGAATGGACTTTTGGAGAAATTAGGAAGGATTAACAGATAGAGTCCAGGATTGCAGTCAGCTTCTATGGACTTTGGTCCTTCTGCCACAGTTCCCACTTTCTCCTTGGCAGGTAACTAACTCCTGCTGAGGTATTAGCTGAAATCAATGTTATTATGTTAATTATTGTCTCCTGGTAATTGCTTGCTGATAAGAAATGCACATACATGATATTTCTGAATCCCCTCCACCAATACACACACACACACACACACACACACACACACATGCACACGCACACACATGCACACACACACACACACGCACACGCACACGCACACACACGCACACATGCACGCACACACCATGCATCATAACATAAACATTGCAGGACTGGAAGACGTCACTCTGCTCTATAGTATGTATGCAATGTCTCCTGTCATGTGTTCTCCGATGGAAGCCCTTTCCCTGCTCTTGCCTCACAACCACTACATGATTCATTTGATCCTCGCCTTTGAAAGAAATTATAATAACTCCATGGGTGTCCACTTAAACCCAACATAACTCAAACACCAAGTCAATGCAGGTGACAAAATAATTTATTGTAATCAAGCTGCTACTGATCGATCAGGGCCACAGACTATTTAAAGGATTAAACCATAAGTCAAGGAGTTGCAGGGTGGGCTGTAGCACTGTCCAGTTGTATTTTGACACAAGGGGTTGAGCAAAGGACTTTCCATCCACCAGGACAGGAGTAGGTTCCTGGGCCTGAGAACAGGAACTTAATTGACCTTGCCAGCAAGATGGAGAAGTTGCCCTTGAAATAGCTGGACTCAGACAATTGTCTCCTTACAAGTTGCCCCTGAGATGTCTGGATTCAGACAGCTGTTTCTTTACAACAGAAGCTGTTCAGCTATCAGGAAGTCCCCAGCTCCTCTAGGGCCTGGGACTTTGAATTTAGTTTCTTTCTCCCTATGATTAAATGGAATCTGAAAACAAAATGGTAGTACTTAGAACAAGTTCCTTTTGCTTGTTCCCAACAATAAAAATTGCTTATTCATTTGGAAATATTAAATCAGTTTCATGAAGCTAAGGCTTTTAGAGAAAAATGTATATGCTACAAATGTGTTTTGTTTTTAGAAAAGTAGGTCAGCCAGACATGGTGGTATATGCATGCAATCCTAGCACTCACTCAGGGACAAAGCAAAGGGGTCATACACAGTAAGACTACACCTTAAAAACACTAAAAAAGGAGTCCTAGGAATATAGCTCAGTTGAAATAGGACATGAGACTCTGGGTGTGGTACCCAACACTGAAAAAGGAAAACATCGATCAGCCTAGAGTTTCTTTTTTTTTTTTTTTTTCCTTTTTTTTAAATTAATTTATTCTTGTTACATCTCAATGTTTATCCCATCCCTTGTATCATCCCATTCCTCCCCCCCCCCATTTTCCCATTATTCTCCTCCCCTATGACTGTTCCTGAGGGGGATTACGTCCCCCTATATATTCTCATAGGGTATCAAGTCTCTTCTTGGCTACTTGCTGTCCTTCCTCTGAGTGCCACCAGGTCTCCCCCTCCAGGGGACATGGTCAAATGTGAGGCACCAGAGTACGTGAGAAAGTCGTATCACACTCTCCACTCAACTGTGGAGAATATTCTGACCATTGGCTAGATCTGGGAAGGGGTTTAAAGTTTACCTCCTGTATTGTCCTTGGCTGGTGCCTTAGTTTGAGCGGGACCCCTGGGCCCAAATCTGCCTATCATATTGCTTGTTTTTAATAGCTGAGTAGTATTCCATAGTGTATATGTACCACAGTTTCTTTATCCACTCTTCTACTGAGGGACACTTAGGCTGTTTCCATGTTCTGGCTAATATGAATAAGGCTGCTATGAACATGGTTGAGCAAATTTTCTTGTTGTGTGCTGGAGCATCTTCTGGGTATATTCCAAGGAGTGGAATAGCTGGGTCTTGAGGAAGCCCTATTCCCATTTTTCTGAGATAGCACCAGATAGATTTCCAAAGTGGCTGTACTAGTTTGCATTCCCACCAGCAATGAAGGAGTGTTCCTCTCTCCCCACATCCTCACCCAGAAGCAGAAAGAATCAAATGGTATATACTCACTTATATCTGCGTACTAGCCCAAGGGGCATGTCCCACAAAAGCCTTCACTTACCAGGAAACTGGGACAGAGGGGAAGGCATCCTATTGGGACTCTAAATGAGAGACGCATGGGAGAACAGCAAAATAAAAGGATCCAGAGGGTCCTAGAAATCTACAAGCCTAGAGTTTCTTATTTTTATGATCTCCAATATATTTTGAAAGCTAGAGATTTTTAAGAATGAATATAAATGTGATAGAACATCTCCACCACCAACAAACAAAGACAAAACAACTCAGGAAGAAGTTGACTGTTGTTGCAATGTTTTCAGGTTGCTATTGTGGGGTGAGCACTCAGATGTTTTTCCCATGGAATTTTATAGGAAGGCATTTACAAGTCACAGGTGTGCAGATTTATCAGTGGAGTCCATTTGTCATCCTGAACATCTCAGCCAGTTGAGTGATTACTGTTCATCTCTGAGTCTAGTTAGTTTCAGGGAAAGGGCAGGAAGAGGCCAGCTGGTCATGTAGGAAACACAGAATACAAAGGTGGAGGGTCTATGCTTACCATGGTCACAGGTAAACAAGAGAGTCACCTGTAAGAGTAGGCAGTAAGCATTACCTAAGCTAGAAGTAAAGGAGAGCTTTGTTTACAGAGGTTTCCCAGAATGCAAAGGGTAAGGGTTTCAGATAATGAAGACCTGTTTTAAATTATTCTGTTCATGGGCGAACCTACACTGTTTGTCATTCTATGCCTCAGGTTTTTTGTTTCTTTGTTTTATTTTGCTACACACAATATTTTCCAGCTCCATCCATGTTGTAATAAGTGAAAGAAATTCTTTCTTTCATTTTTGAGGCTATATAGTATTCCTATCTCCCTCGGCATTTGCGGTGTGTATGTGTGTGTGTGTGTGTGTGTGTGTGTGTGTGTGTGTGTGTGTGTGTGTACCAACTCTCACAGAGAGTTGAAAAGGAGGTTACCAGAGGGTAGGAGCTAGTGAGAGGGATGAGAAAAGAGAGAAGATACAATAGACAGTACTCTGAAAGTCACTGATACCAAGATGAAAGAACCTAGTTAAAGACGAAATGAAAGCCAAGAGGACCAACACAATGGCATAGTGGGGAAATATATTAGAGCGAACTTCAATAGTCCAAGTTCAATACATTGCTAACAGGTTATTTTATGACCTCCACAAGTATGCCATGTTATGAACACACACACACACACACACACACACACACACACACACATACACACACACACACACACACACTGATTAAACAAATCAAATTTTTCATTTCAAAAACTAAATCCAAGAAATTATGAAGGACAACACATTTTTGTGTTTTAAACAGCTCTGGCTCCAAGACTTTCCGAAAGCTTATTTTAAAATTCTTCTCATTTAACATTCACCCCACTCTTTACACACTTCTGAGATATTCACATACTTATGTAATTCAACCTTTCTTTACCATTCTTCCTTACTATAGCAACTCAGATAAGGCTTGTGGCAAAACACCTGTGCAGTGTTGGTGTCTCCACTTCCAACGGAAATGGATGCCCTTGTTTTCCCAGACAATGAATTCTGTATCTCAGTAGCCAAGCAGCTTCCAGTTTTCTCCTTCCTTACACCCTTTCCTTCCTTCTCTCTTTTCCCTCTTTCCTACTTTCCTTTTTCCTTCCCTCTCCCTTTTCCTTCCCTTCCGCCCTCCTTTCCTTTCCTTCCTTTTCTCCTTCCCCTTCTCCTTCCTCCCTTCCTTCTCCCTCCTTCTTTCATTTCTAATTTCTAAACTAATAAATACTTCCTCTTGCCTTGACATCACTGGAGATGCCCATGGTCTGGCACTGTATTCCATTTCCTGCCTTTCTTAGATGTCAGTCTTATGAACTTTGACCTAGCTTTTCTCTGTGTTACTTAGGTTAACAATACAAAGCTTCATTTAGGAGTATGTTTTAGGGATCTGTAGTACTTTCTTCTGACCATGCTTAATACAAAAAAATCATTCATTTCAAAATTACTGAAATGGATCTTTTACAAAAACAGATAACAAGTCATGAAGAACTTCATGTTATTCAGGTTACTATAATACAGTAAACAGTAGGAGATTTTTGCCTGGAATTTTATACAATGCAGTATACATAGAGGAGACACATGTTAGCATCCCATTGTGTTCCATAAATAGATACAATTGCTGTTCTATTCAAATCTTAAAATCAAAGGAATCTGGGCTTGGTGATATATGCCTGCTATCCTAGCATTAGGACAATTTTAGAGGCAGTGGTTTCATGGCCGCCCTTAGTTACATAGTGAGAGTATCTCAAGGCCAGCTTGGGTTACTTGAGGCCTTGTCTCAAAAACAAAACCTGCAACAAAACAATATAACAACCACACAAGGACATAGTAAAGTTCAGCATCATTAATAATTGCTAACTAAACTAAAATCTGTAATATATAGTCAATATACAGTCAATCAACTATTTTCAAATTTTTAATTTTCTTCTAAAATACAGAGGGCACTAACTTTTTTTTATAAAAGTTTTAAAAATAAGTACAATGTCATTCTTAAAAATATAAAATGTTTAGCAAAGCGTTACTTTTTAAAAATATAAATACATCATCTAAATCTAGCCTAATAGTCCTCAGAAATCCAGGTCTCCAAAATAAAACACAAAAATTATTGAAGATCATCAAGAGATTTTATTCATGCAGTCTATCTTTGCTGACACTGGAAACTAAAATAAAAAATTTTAAACTCAACTCATGCACAAGTTGTAGTATTACAAATAGCCATTTTATCAAAAATATTTTCCAAAGGGAAAAAAATCAGCAGGAAAGGTAGTGTTTTCACTTTCATTTTGAAACATCTCATAAGCGTGGAATCTCATTGTGACCTCTGCATTCTCAGTAATGTTTATACTGTTTTGGTTGTGACAAATAAAGGCAGTACAGCCTTACACAGACACAGTGTTAAAAAAGAAAGAAAGAAAGAAAGAAAGAAAGAAAGAAAGAAAGAAAGAAAGAAAAGTGGTTGCATTGGATGATTGCAAATGTTATTCTTGGCATTTCTGCAAAACTCAATTAGCTGTACGCAGTTCCTTCAAGATTCACTGAGATGCGGCCTTTGACACTGCATGAGTGACTGTTTCACCCTCTGCTGCATTGAGACTTGTTGTTATACCTTCACTTGGAGTGGGCCCTTTGCTCAGGCATGGTTTTGCAACACTGTGCATTGTTTATGGAAAACACTGAGTAAGATAGACCTTTTAAATGCTGATGTATTTCATGACATCGTTCTTAAAAACTAGCATGCAATGACATCACCACTGAGCACATTAGGAACACTTCCGGAACTGACAACCTCTTGACATTACATAGCAGCTCTCTCCAGTCCCAATTTTTATCTAAAAGCCTGAATTTCAATCTAGCAGTGTGCTCCTCAAATTTGTTTCCTACTTTCTCCCTTGATGAAAAAGTTTCTTTTGAGGCCAGGTGTGGTGGCACATGTCTTTAATTCCAGGCAGAGGCAGGTGGATTACTGTGAGTTCAAGGACAGCCTGGTCTACAAAGCGAGTCCAGGACAGCCAAGGCCAATACAGAGAAACCTTGTCTTGGAAAACCAAAAAAAGAAGAAGGAGGAGGAGGAGGAGGAAGAGGAGGAAAGGAAAGGAAAGGAAAGAAAAGAAAAGAAAAGAAAAGAAAAGAAAAAGTTTCTATTGAATGCCAAAGTCTCAAAATAATCGTACTTTTCCTGCCGTCTTTGTTTCAAGTAAAAGGATGATCCTTGCAAAATCGCTGGGCTCAGTTGGTGGACCAGTTGCCTATGTTCTTCCTCAAGACAACTGCTGCTTTCCAACACACAATAGAGGCCCTTGCTGCCCATCACCTTAGCACCACTGTAGCTTTAGGTGAAAGTCACTTCTTTTCCCGTGTTGTTGTTATTGTTTGTTTGGTTTTTGTATGTGTTTATTTCTATATGTAGTACATGTGTGCATGTATTTGCATATGTGTATGTATGAGCCTGTGCATGTGTGCTTATAAGTATATATGTATATGCATGTGTGTCTACATGTATGTGAAAAATGAAATGCTGACAGTAAGTTGCTACATTTGTAGCTATTGCTTTGATTTGAACTAAAGACGTAACAGTCTTTTGGTATAGATGTCAATGCTGGAAGAAAGGCAAACAATGTTTTTGTATTATGAGAATAATACTTTCAAACTGGAAGGGGTGATGAGACCTGCAGGAGCCACCAGACCACAATTTGAGAATGGTTAATCTACTGTGATGAGTGTGCAAATCAGGAGCCAAAATAATGGCATTCCTTGGACCCAAAACACCCCATGGGTCAGTTCTGCTTGGCCTCCTTACAATACTTTTATGCCTTTAGACAGGCAATGCATTCCCCAGTTTACTACAGTTCCTACCCCCTTTGACTCAGCTTCTACTTTACCCACTGATGTTAATTGGTCTTGATAGACATTTGAGCATGCGACCACTGCCAGTTCAATCGGAAAGTAAAAATCTGAGGCATGAGACTTTGAAAGTCATTATCTGCAGACAGTATGATTGCTCATCCTGAAAAACCTAAGAAATTCATCTGGGAAGGTAGTCAAAGTAATGTGTTCAACAAATCCTCCCGGTATAATGATATAACAGTGAATCAGCATCTTATGCAACCTCAGAGTCAATTAGAAAGCTCAGATAAATGTATTTAAACCTACTAAGTAGGTATGTAAAACTAATATGAAGAAAACTATAAATTAAGAAGCTAAAATAATTCTATGACCTGCCATTGTAATTGTGTAACAATAAAAACAGCACTGTTTATAAGCACTAATGAAATTTTACATGGGGTCCTGCAGTGTTTCTTCATCTAGTCTCACTGTACCCTCATTGTAGCTCTTACCATCAACACTGCTGAAGTCTCCAATTTGTAGCTGATGAAATCACATACACACACACACACACACAGACGGATGGACGGGAGGGGCGTGGAAATGATTCTCCAAAATCATATGTAAGGAGAAATTTTACCACATTTCTTTGTTTTTAACTTACTATAATTTATTTAAATTACATCCCAATTGTTATCCCCTCCCTTGTGTCTTCCTGTCCCCACCTTCCCTCCCTCTTCCACCCTATCCCCCTCCCATAGACCTCTGACAGAAGGGGACCCCACACACACCATATGATCACAGCCTATCGGGTCTCATTCCCTTCCTCTGTGTGCCCACTGGACCTTCCCACCTAAGGGAAGTGATCAAATTGGGACCACCTGAGTTCATGTAAGAGGCAGTCCCTGCTCTCCCCACAACATTGGAGAATGAGCTGTCCATTGGCTAGATTTGAACAGGGGGTCTAGGTTCACTGCATGCATTGTCCTTGGTTGGTGCAACAGTTTGTGCAGGTCCCCTGGGTCCAGATCCGTAGGCAGGAATATTTTAAGGATAGAATTGAGAAGGAGGCCAAGGATGGCTTTTGGTTCTTCTTCTTCTTCTTCTTCTTCTTCTTCTTCTTCTTCTTCTTCTTCTTCTTCTTCTTCTTCTTCTTCTTCTTCTTCTTCTTCTTCTTCCTCTTCCTCTTCCTCTTCCTCTTCTTCTTCTTCTTCTTCTTCTTCTTCTCCACTATAGTTCATCATGATTAAAATGCCTTCTGTGAGTACATACTGAGTTTAAATGAACAAAATTTTACTATATTTGAGATATATTTCCATACATATTTGAAAATGCCTTTTCTCAAGCCTCCATTGAGAATCTGTATTATGGATGGCACAGAGTGAAGTACTGATGATGTGAAGGGTCTTTACTGGACTGTCTTTCTGTCTATTGGGAGATGGGAACTTCATGCACACATCATGCTGTAGGGGACATTTAGTCCTTCCCTAACAGAGAAAAGAAACAATGTGCAGCATCAGCAAGAGAACGGAGCTGTAGGAGTAGATGGTGTGGGTGTGGGAAGGTGATTTTGTTCTCTAAATCATTAAGCAAGGTAATAAGAATTGATGACTTCTGCAGTACCCTCAAGGTCTCCTTTGGTAATCCGTGGACTAGTTATTCATTGCTTTCCAACTCTGTAAAGATTTGTTCCTCTGGCTACCTTTCCACACTCTTGAAGAGTTACCTTTCACAGTGGATGTTGTTGTGTCCTGCCTCTGCCACCATGTGTGTCACGTTACTAGCAGCTGTGTCAAAGTAGCCTGCTTGCAGGTTTCATATTGTGTCTCGTGAAAGATCAGATGTCTTGGGGCTATTATGATAGAGCCTAAAATCTTTTTTTCAAATACTTGACAGTCCAGTTTTCTAAAATATCAGTAGAGGAGCTAATGAGTTGGCTCAGCTGGCAAGGGAGCTTGATGAGAAGGCCGGGGGACTGGGGTCCCTTCCCAAAAGCCCATCTAAACTCACAGTGTAGGATGGATGCACAAAGTTGTCCTCTATCTTCCAAAAGCTGGCTACGACGTATGTGTACACTACCCTACATCACACACACAATAATAATAATAATAATAATAATAATAATAATAATAATAATAATAATAATAATAATAACAACAACAACAACAGAAGTTATATGCACTTATTCTTTTCATTTATTAATATTATTATTAGAATGATAAAAAAAACCCTTATAACGACCTATCTGGGGTCATACAAGGGCGACACCCTAGGATGTCCAGAAGAGTGCATACCTCTTTTATCTCTTGTATTGTCATTAATTTCTTTGTAATAGTTATCAATTTTTTTCTTAGTCATATATTCTATGTAGTTACTTGGGTCCAGTGTGTGTGTGTGTGTGTGTGTGTGTGTGTGTGTGTGTATGTGTGTGTTTGCTTGTTTGTATTTTAAGACAGGGTTTCTTTGTGTAGTCTTGGCTGACCTGGAACTCACTCTCTAAATCAAGCTGACCTCAAACTCAGAGACCTGCCTGCCTCTGCATCCCAAGTGCTGGGGTTAAAGGTGTGTGCCCCGGCAATAACTGAATCTGTAAAGCTATTGAACTGAAAAAAAAAAAAAACATGATGTACACTTTAACAGTAACAATTGTTGGGGGGCAGGGCGGGAGAGCAGGGCACGGTTCTTAGGAGACTTATATGTGAATACCTAGAAGCCTGTACTGAAAAGTCTAAGTAGGCATGGTTGTGTCAGCCACAGAAACTCCTTGGGCAAGCTGGCTGGCCTTTCAATGAAAGAGAACCCCCTGGGATCAGTTTCCTAGTGCTGCCATAATAGAATACCACAAGCTAGTGGCTTAAACATCAGACATATCCATCTCAGCATTCTGGAGGCTAAATCAGGACTCAAGATCAGGACGCTGGCATCTTAATGTCCATTGTTGAAGGTGGTCTTTGTTTACTCAACTGATTGAAGTGCTCATCTCTTTTAAAGACTTCTGTACAGATACACCCAGAGATACGGTGTGTCATGTTATCTGAGCACCATTTAGCCCTATTAATTGATTTGATGAAACTAGCCCTCATAACCACAGCCACAGGAGTCAGTCTTTATTACCACCATTGCTATCTTCAACAACCATTATTGTAACTCATTGTAAGAGTAACTATGGCTACCTTTGTTCTGCTAAGCAGATAACTAAATGGGAAGAAAAAAAATATGTATGCTTGGGATTTTGTCAGATTTTCTAACCGTAAATATTCCCGCTAAACCATGTTGCCTGTCAAAGAGCTGTGTGCAGTTGGAGCAACTCATTCCTCATTGCAGTTCGTGTACTCTTCCCGTACAAACAGAAATCAGTGGAATGGGAGGAAGGTAGTGATTAAAAACCAGGAGCTGTGAGTCAGGGTTTCTGGCCTCTCTTCTGTTCATGTATGTGGCTTTGCACATAGCATATGTTTATACAGTTCTCATTAGTCACTGAAATTGTGTTTGCATGAAATCCTAAGTGAGTGCATTCTCTTTTTCAGGATAGCTTATTGCATTTGTGCATAGAAGTCCCTTTTGTTTAAATCTCAAACTATATTTCTGAGGAAAATAGGATACCTTTTCTAAATCAGGTTCAAATACTGAATTATAGTGTCTCATGAAAAATGAATATAACATATTGTTAACCATAAAAGAACTGTAATTCTGTATCAGGTTTCCATTTGAAGTTACTTATGTCTTTTATAGTGTACTTCAAGTCACTTGTACATGGTCAGGATGCACCTAGATCCTGTATATTTACAGTGAGGTTTGAAAACTGGAGTCAGCCAGGCACGCTGCTGCAAGCCTACATTTCTAGCAACTTGACAAGTGGAGGCAAAGAATCATCATAACTTCAAGGCCAGTCTGGGCTACATAGCTATCTTGTGCCAAATATGCACATATATTATTACGTATAACATACCGGGGCAGTTTAGTTCTATCTTTGCTGGCCAAAAGGCTGTGTACATGACCACACATTTATGAACATGTCATTCTGACCAGTAAGAAGCCACATTTTTTAATACCTATGACAACAACTTGTTTTCAACGTGTATACTAAACACTTTATATGTCTTTAAGACCAGCTTTCTTCTTTTAAGCTCATCTCCTGGGCAAACATGGTTTAGTCTACTCAAGAAATGTGGAATGATAGCCCTGGGGGGGGGGGTCAGGATTATGTGACCACTTTGAATGGTGCCTGGCATGCTCAGTCCTTGTGTATGAAACAACTAGCCAACAAATGAGTGCAATTGAATGATAAATGGGCCCCAGAGACTCAAGTATTTGGTACCCGGTAGGTGGCGCTGTCTGGGGAGGTGATGCAGCCTTGCTGGTCTCTGCTTGTTGGTGCTTGCAGGTAAGGATATGATCTCTCAGCTTGCTACTCCAGCCACCCTCTGCCTCTCTTGCTGCTAAGGAGGCTCTGATGCTCAGCTCAAATCTACTCTTGTTCAGTTTCCGTTGGCTATGGTCTTTAATCACTGCATCAGAAAAGCAGCTCATACATACAAAAAATGCCAACCATTAGCGCTTGAACACATTGTCTCATTTACAACTAAAGGCATCACAAGAGTCAGCATTTACTGCAGGACGGGAAGATGCAGAGGTCCTGAGGGTTAGTGGTCCGAAGCTGAGAATGCTAAACTTGCCCATTTATATGTGATATTATAGTAGATAGTTTAGAGGGTTGCTGGATGTTTGAAATCATCATCATCATCATCATCATCATCATCATCATCATCATCATCGTCATCATCATCATTATCCTTTTCAAGTCAGGGTTTCTATGTGTGTAGCCTTGGATGGTTGGACTCACTTTGTAGATCAGGCTGGCCTTGAATTCACAGCAATCCACCTGTCTCTACCTCCCCAAGTGCTGGGATTACAGCCCGGCTGGGTTGCTGGATTTTTATATAGTCCAAGCACTGTAAATAAAACTGTTAAAAAAAACCTTTCTTTTTGTTCATCATTCTGTGATCACTTATTTCAGGCCCCTTTTTTGGGAAGGCACATCTCAATGTCTGTATGACCCCATCTGCTGCATTCGAAGCCAGTTATGGTTTTCTGCAAATGTGCCGCTGACTCAGGCTGGCAGGGCATGTTAGCTGAGGGCTGCGGCCTGAGCTCACCACCTAGAATGCAGTGACTCACCACACGGGGCTTTCATTCCCAGCAAAGTAGTTGACTCACAGAGTGACCTTAAGCAGTACTCTCCTGACTCAGTTTCTCCAAGGAAAGTAGCTCCAGCAGAATGAAGAAAGTTAACATTAAAAGCCCCCAGTGTCTTTGATAGGCATTGTAAGTATCAGAAAACAAAGCATAAGGTAGTTTTAAATTTTTATTTCTCTTCATAATTCAGTGATGTAAGGTGTTATCATACCTCTCTTCCACTTTTATTTTTGGCTAAAGGTTTTGCTGTTGTTTTTATATTGTTCTGGGCTTTTGTTTGTTTGCTTTTGGATGCTGGTACATGTAGAGAGCAAAGTATAATATTGAGTATGATCCTTGGAATCGCTATCCACCGCCTCTGAGACAGGTTCTCCTGTCAGCCTAGCACTCACTGAAGAGACTAGATGGGCTGACCCGCAAGCCTCAGAGTCTCCCCTTCCTGCTGCCCGAATACAGGCTCTGGGAACAGGATACAGGTCCTCATGCCTGTGAGACGCTTCACTGACTGACCTGTCTCCGCAGCCCATTGAGCCATATATACATGCATAATTGTTCTTATGTTTTTTAAGCTAACTTATCTGGGCCATACTAAGAGCCACTGAAAATCTACCGTACAGCAGTACTAGAGTGTTGTAAATATATATTTTGCATACAATATGAGCATGGCAGAACAATTCAGAAATTTTATGAATAAAATTGAATGTAGTATTTTTATGAAAGAAATTAGTATTGGTCTCTGAATGGATTATTTCTTAGAGGACTGAGTTAGTCCTTGTGGGGGAAAAAAAAAAAGACACAAAGTAGTGAGGTTAGCCATTCCCCTGTCTCTTCCTTGCTTAATCTTTTTTATGTCGCTGGTTCCTACACTTCCCTGCCCCATTGTGACACACCCAGAAAGTATTACCAAACTATCTGGACTTTTCATTCACCAGAACTGTTAGCCAAATGAACTTTTTTTCTCTATATTACTCAGTATCTGGTACTTTTATAAGTAGTACAAAGTAAATGAATTTTGTGTAAACAGGATTTATATAAAACCTATGTGTTTAGGAGGTAAGACTGCATTGAAATCTGATAAGTGGGGGGTGAAGAGATGGCTCAGCAGGTAAGGGTACTTGGTCCCCTTCCAGTTTACCTGAGATGGGTTTTCATAACTGCCCATAACTCTAGCTCCAGGGAGAGCTGCCTCTCTAGTCTATGCTTTATTTTCTTGGGCATCTGCATCCACATATGCACAGACCCACACATATGTACATAATTTATTAATAAACAAATATGACAAGTGTTTCCTATGTCTTGTAGAAATACATATATGTATATATATGCATACACATATGTACGAGTTCTATGTGTGGTATCAGAAAGATGATTTTCCAAAAACTCTCCCACATCTGCTCTTATACTCTATCAATGTATCCCTTAAATTTTGTATCTAGAGTTCAGACATCCATTCATTCGCTCTGAGTGTGTGAATGCTCACTCTATGCTAGGGTTTGCAGATCCAGCAATCAACAGGGCAGGCACAGAATCTTCTCTGATGGTGACATGAAAATGACACCAGGCTATTGTCAGAGTGAACAAACAATCAAATATGGCGTTAGATGAAGAACAGAAGCAAAGATCTGTTTAAAAGGTAAATAAATAAACAAGGAGTTGCAGTGATAAATTGAGGTATGGTTCTTATATGAAAGATGAACAAGTGTTATATCTATAGTTATCCTTCCAAAACTCATGTTGGAGTTTATTCCCCATTGTGAGGTAACAAGAGGGTGGAAATTTAATTGAACTCTGGTCTTTGGAGATGAGACCTTTAAAGTAGCGCCCCCAAGAGTAAACATTGCTAGCCTTATAAAACAAGAGAGAGACCAGAAGACCTACGTGTGTATATGCCCTGTCTCTTGCTATGTGATATCTTGTGTACAACAGGACTTGGTCGGAAAGAGGATCATTAAAAAAAAAAAAAAAAAAAAAAAAAAAAAAAAAAGTAACCTCTTGACCTGGGACTCCTGAACCATGAGCCAAAACAAACCTTTTTGTTAAAACACACGTATTATCAGCCACTGCAAACATACACTATCCCTAGGAAATGACAACTCAGCAGACAGAAATGATGAGAAGTGGCTTTCCATGAAAAGGAAACCGAATGCACAAATATTCTCAGAGGGGAAAGCATGCAGTGTGTCCAGATCCTGAGGGTAGGACAATAGGGCCGGAAAGAGAGCCAAGAAACAATAGTTTATGTCGCAGTTTCTGTAGACCTGGAGAGGCATTAGAATCTTGTACTAAATGAACTATGACCCTTCCATAAAAGATTACATTAAGTTTTTTTTATTTATTTAAAAAAATGTATTGATTGCTTCTTTGAAAGTCTACAGTTGTCATTATTGTTTCATAGCAAGTCAGCCCAGGCAAGTGTGTTTCATGTTTTGTTTTTTATTTCAACCTTTGCCTCTATTCATGTGGCTCCTGACTTTGCATTCACCCCCTCAAATGTATTCAAACCACAGACTCCACATATATGGCATTATTTTATGTGTCCATGTTACATAAATTGGGCTTTTAAAAAAAATCTCATTTTAAGCCAGGAGCAGTGGCACACGCCTGTGGTCCCAGCACTCAAGGAGACAGAGGCAGGCAGATCACTGTGAGTTCAAGGCCAGACAAGGCTACACAGAGAAACCCTGCCTTGAAAAACAAACAAAAAAATCTCATTGTATAGTCTCACTCAAAATGATGCTTTAGGCTTTCGCACCTAGCATTCCATGTATTTCACGCATCTGCTCCCTCAGCAATCACCTCCCGAGGGAAACCTAATGGTGAATTTTAAAGCATTGTCATGAGTCTCTCTCATACACATCCACTTATGCACCAATTTGAGAATCATCTGGAATACCTAACCATGGGTAACCTTGCACCTAATTTATGTGCAGGCTTCATGCTACTTTTTTTTTAGACTGGCAGAATTTATTGATATTCTCATCAGCTTGACTTGCCTCTCCTTTTCTGAACCAGCACTTTATTTTCATAAGCCTTTATAATTCTGATATCTAGGCAGTACATATTCTAGCTTTTGTTTTTCATTAGTGATTCTGCGTATCGGTTACTAATTTGGAATTTTCCTTTTCAACATGTCCCTTGTTTCCTTGTCTTTCTTCTTTTTTGTTGTTTATTTGTAGTAGCCTATTTGTATAATTCCTGGTAGTTGACACTCTTATTGGCATTAAAAATTTCAGTTAACTGGGTGGTTTGATTGCTTCTGCTGGCTTGGACCAGGAGCTTTAATATTAATACAGCGAGTCTATCTGTTTTTCACTTGGGGATATGAGCTTTTAAAGATGTTATTTAAAAATCTTATCTCAATTTGAACCATAGAAAAGTCCTTTTAATTTTGATTTATTGACTAATAAATCATGTTTCACATTTAATCACAAAACCAATTTGGAGTCTTTCTGTTTATACAGTAGGGCCTAATTTCAGGTTTTTTTTCTAAATAATTTTGATTTTTGTTTTCAATGCCATTTGATTTTTAAAGCGCTAACTTTCACATGTTACTTTTCTTGAAATTATGTAATGGTTTGGATCCTGTGCAGTTCTTCTTTTGTCTCCTATTGTACATTTCTCCTTTTAAAATTACATGTAGGTTGGGGGGGTTGTTTTGTTTTAGAATTATGACTCTGTAATGCTGCCTAAATACTTGTAAAGCACAACTGCCATCTTGATTCTCTTTGAGGATCAAACAGAATCCATTAGACGTGTTCAACTCACTCAGGGAGATTGAAAAAGTAAGACTCAATAAACTCTGACAAGCTATCAGATTGGTGACTGCATAGGCTGGGAAGATGGCTCAGTCATTGAGAGCATTTGCTGCTTTCCTGGAGAACCCATTTGAGTTTGGTCCCTAGCTCTCACACCTTCCTCAAAGTCCAGATCCAGGCGATTCAGTGCTCTCCTATAGTGTCTGTGGTCACTGTACACATGAGATAAACATCTACACATATGCACATAAATAACTTTAAAGAACAAAAAGGGCATCTGACTATAAGGTCATAACTAATATTTAGTTACTAGACAAAGAGTGTTAATCCAAGTGAGACTTGTATCTATGAAAGATGTATACACATTTATACATATATACATAATTATGCACATATGTATATATAATGTATATAAATTAGGAAAAGATTTTGTTTTGTTTCTGTTTTTGTTTTGGGGTTTTGGAGACAGAATTTCTTTGTGTAACCTTGGCTGCCTTGACCTCACTTTGTAGAACAGACTGGCCTCAAACTCAGAGAGGTCTGCTGCCTCTGCCTCCCTGCATGCTGGGATTACAGACATGTGCCACTGTGCCCAGGTTGGAAAGGATTTTAATTAAGACCTTGAAGTACCTTACATTGCTTTTTAAAAATGATACCCAAATATAGAAATCAAGACATACTATTTTAGCCAAAGTTGTTTAGACAGATGCCTCACGGAGCAGCCATGCCAATAACAAAGTAAGAGCAAACTAAATTCATTATTTTACTTGATTGATCATGGGCACAACTGCTATCTAAGAGTATCTTGGGAAATGGGCAAAGAGAAGAGGTAAAACTTGTAGTAGAGCATAAAGAAAGTCTCTCCTCTTTTTCTCTGCCATCTACTCCACCATCTGATGTCATCTTCAGATGGCCAGTGTCTTCATCCATAGGTCAAATGCCTGGGTCTCGGTCACAAGAGTCACATACCCAGACACGGAGTTATTCTTGTGTAAGGGAGTATAGTTTTACCAAAAGGATTTCTTTTTATTTGTGGTCAGAATGAAAATACCTAAAACTAACTGTTGTTTGATGCTATCTTTGTGTTTTTGTACAGTGCTTGCCCAATGCCTTTGTTAAAAACAAACAAACAAAATAGCTAATTCTTGGTTTTCCTGCTGTGATTGCTTAAGGGTCTCTCAACTGGGATTTAATCTTAGATAGTCCACAATTTCTGCGGAAAACTCTGGTTTGATGAAATGCTTAGATGTCAGCCCTGTGGTATACATGCAACTGCAGCCATTCCTTCTGGGCCACCACTCTTCTCATTTTGCAGGGTCATGGGATTCCATGGAGCAATGATTATTTTCTTTATTTACAAATTACAAGTGGGAAGAGAGTGGGGGTGGAAACCTTGGCACATAGAAAGATAAAGGGAAGAAGACAATTTGCAAAAAACGTGGGGAAAAACCAGGACATAATGTTATTGTAAAAGACATGTAATAAAGCGATGCAAACTGTTTCCATTTGACCTCAATAGAAGGTTGGCTAACAGCAGTTTGACCTTTGTGTGTGTGTGTGTGTGTGTGTGTTAGTGTCTTCATTTGTAAAACTTGGTAAGTGTAATTTATTTTTACTCCGTACCACTGCTAACTTTTTCAAAGCTTTGACATATTACAACACATACAGAGATCTGTTGGAGTATTTTTCCTATGCTTCAAGCATTCTTTATGCTTCGTCTGATCATGTGAGTGTAATTTGTTTTCACTGCATGCTAGTGCTACCTGTATGATGCCTAGGGGCTTATGTGAGGTGTGTTATGGATAGGTAAAATAATTAGCTTCAGAGAAAAGCAAAATTCTTACAGCCCATGAAGAAAACACAACATCGTACTGGGGAAAGGGGTCAGTGGTAAAAGTGGATGCCAAGTTAATGTGAAGACCTGAGTTTGAATGTTCAGCACCCATAAAAATGATGGCTGGGCACGTGCTCGCTGCCATAGTTCCAGCCTCGGTATTTGGAGACACAGGATCTGGGAGTAAGTGGCATCCATAGTAGTGATCGACGGGTTTGCCTGAGAGAGACCCTGCCTCAGTGAAGTGGAAGAACGATCAAGGATGGTTCTCTGACCCATCAACCGTCGCTCTCCACATGCACGCATTTAGAAAGTGCAAAAAGAAAACATATTCTCTAAATTCAGGGCGTCATTTTATTAATTATAGCTAATATTTGTAGCTCCAAATTTCTACACGATGGAGATATTGGTTATAAAATTTTATTTTTCAGATGATTCAACTTTACAAATTTCGAATATTGTCATGCCAAGTTTTCTTGTATCAACTTTCCTTATTTATTATAATTGTTGGAAATCACGAAGAAGAGGAAAAATAAACCAACGCTCTGGTTTTGGAGAAAATTGTACAGGCAAATACATGTCAGTGTCCAGATCACTCTGCTTCCCAAGGGTCTTGATTCATGGCAGATCAATGATCTTTAGCATTGCTGAATCAATCGCACTACAACCAAAATGACAGCAAGAGGTCTCTTCCTTCCACCCTTTTCAAAAATTTGACACATTACAACATGTATGGAGATCTCTTGGAATATTCTAAGTTAAAGCCTTCTGGTGCTTCATCCGACAGTCTGAGTGTGCTTTCTTTTCATTGTACACTAGTGCTACCTGAATTTCATGAAGATGATGGATTCTTTATAGCGATCCATTTCTTCCATGCCTTTCTCCAACTTTATTCCTAAGAGAATGTAGATAATAGGACACCTGAATGAATTTTGTCCCGTTTGGGCTCAACCATATCACAGTGCATAATCTCTGAGGAGGAGAGTGAATATGCTTACTGTAAAATTTAAAATAGTCTTTTTGTGCTCCAGCAACCCAGGCAGTAGTGCTGTTCTCTTCATTCCTATTGGCAGGAGTTTCTTCCCAGTGTAGGGGATACAAACTGTAAGATTGGGAAACAGAGAGTTTTACATGTAAAAATGGGGCTTGATCTGTTTGCTAGCTCATATCACTGATCCCCTCAAAACAGTGATTGTTAGCTGAATGAGCCCTTGGAAAAAAAACTCCAAAACTAATAATAAAATCAGTAAGAATGGCAATATCAATAAGATTTTACAGTTGTATCTTTTTAAAATACTGCTATTTTAATATATTGTGTCCTCCCCAAAACTTATGTTGGATTTTGAAGGTCACCGTGGCAGTACTGTGAGGTAGATTCCTTTCAAACGTGACTAGGTGGGGCTGGGGAAATGTCTCAGGAGTTAAGAGCACTTATTCTTGCAGAGGACCTGCATTAGCTCCCCAGAGCCCACATCGTGACTCAAAACCATTCACACCTTGAGTTGCAGGGAATCTGACACCATCTCCTGACCCCCACTTGCAGCAGGCATGCCGATGTGCGCATACATACAAACGTGCATGCAGGCAAGACATTCATATACATTTAAAAGAACCAAAGTATTTGTTTAAAGAAAGTGTTGCTACTGTTAAGAGGAGTTCATGCCTTTCTTAAGGAGCTGATTGGGTTCCCCCATAGCAGGTTGTTGTTAGAGGTGAGCCTTTCTCTTGTGGATGCCTCCACAAGAGATCCTCTGCATCTGCATTTGCCACTTGTCTTCCCTTCTTTGTACGAGGTAAAGGTGAAAGATGAAATCCTTATCAAATGTGAGTGCCAGATCATACAATTCCATTCTCTAGAGCACTGAGCTAAACGAACTTCATAAATAACCCAGGCCAGGGCACTTTATTGTCATAACAAGAACTAGGACTCTGTGGCCAGGCGGCCCAGGATTAAGTCTACCAGCCCTGTACATTTACCTGCTTTTGGTACGTTTACCTTCTTCTCCAAGACTGAAACTTCGCTCTGGGAGTTCTAAGGATAAAACAAACTCATTTCCAAGAACATCTGTGCTGTGAAGTTTTGTCAGGATACAATGGGGTAATATAGGTATATCACTTAGCACAGTCCACATTTGGTGATTAAGCAGTACTCAAAGAGGCCGTACAGAAAGCCATCCTCCTCCTCTTCTCCAGTTGCATCCGTCTGGGTGAGATTGCACCACAGTTCAAGCTATTTCATTTCCAGGAGTCCTTTCTTCCTTCTTTCAAAAGTGGTGATGACTCACAGATGGCACATCGAACTCGAAGTCCACATTTATCAGGTGTTCCCAGAGAACCCAGAATGTGGCATCTGCTTATCAGAAAGTCTCTAGAAATTGCCTATAATATCTCTCTCATATTCCTCACTGAATTAGTTTAGGAGTGAAGTCAAAATTTGATTTTCATACTCAGCAACATAATTTTATGTGTATTTACTTTTACAATCCTTTTTAGCATTATACTATCTTCTATTTCAAGCTTTCACTTATATTATTCCCGAATTAAGAAACAATAATCAAATTTATCATTTACAAGGTAGTAAACATACATATATAAGTTTGAACATTTAAAATAAATAGAGATAAAAGTTGAATTAGCTAATATTATTATCACAGACATAGAGGCAAGCTATTGAAATATTTTTGAGTACAAAATTTTTGTTAACTTAAGAGATAGATGTTTTACTTTTTAAAGTTTTTGAGAATGTCATACATGAATATTGTATTATATCATGCGTATTCTTTCCTTTTCCCTTTTCAACTCCTCTCATGCCCCTCATCTCAAATGTATAACATCTTCTAATATATATATATATATATATATATATATATATATATATATATATATATATTACATGCACCTATGCACACATAATGTACATGCATACATGCAGTCTACTGGGTCAACTTGGTGTCACTCCTATGTCTATGTGTTTAGGGCTGACCACTTAGGATAAGGCAACCTAGCAACGGGATGTTTCCCCCTTCTATTCAGTATCCATTAATCATTGCCTGTAGCTTTTCATTTAAGTGTGGGGCCTTGTGATTTCCCCACCCACCTCAGCATATCAAATGCTGTTGTCATTACGGTCTTGTTTGGGTGAACTTAGTTTTAAGATCTTGTGGGTGCACTTCTTTGGCATATATGGAAGTCACTATCTTACAGCTGAAGTCCTGGTCTATGGCTCTTCCTCCTCTTGTTCCACAATGTTCCCTGAGCCACAGGCATAGGGACTGTGCTGTAGATTTATCATTGATAGGGGGGATACATGATCAGTTGATCTCTGTATTTTGATGAGTTGTGTCTTGCTGTGATGGTCTCCATGTGATGGAAGAAGAAGAAGAAGAAGAAGAAGAAGAAGAAGAAGAAGAAGAAGAAGAAGAAGAAGAAGAAGAAGAAGAAGAAGAAGAAGCTTTTGTGAAGAGAAATTAGAGCTACATCTATCTGTGGCTATAAGGGTCGGTATTATATTGAAGGTAGATATTTTACAGTATGGAGTGTCTTTGTTACTTTGAGGAACTGTGGTTTGGGAAGGTTGTTGTTTTTAGAGGTTTTGTTTTGTTTGGTTTGGTTTGGTTCTTTGAGGCAGAGTTTCTGTGTGTAGCCCTGGCTGTCCTGGAACTCACTCTGTAGACCAGGCTGGCCTCGACCTCAGAGATCTTCTTGCCTCTGCCTCCTGAGTGCTGAAATTAAAAGCATTTGCCACCCCCACCCCACATACAGTATCTTATATACTATGCAGCAGTAGGTTCTCCCTTAAGGTCCATGACCTCACCAGCAATGGGTAACTGTCTAGGCTTACAGTAGCAGACATGAGTTTCTTTTTATTGAAGGGCTCTTTAGTATTATCAGACAACTGCTTTTTCATGCAAGGTATATGTGCCATTATTGCATGACAGAGAGATAACTTCAAAAATATTGCTATATCATCTAATGTTTTGTTTTCCATATTTAAGAAAAATTTCAATTTTTTAACAGGTATTATTTACAAATCACTTTGTCATTGTTATCTGTTGTTACATTTATATATGATACATACTTTACAAATACATAATGATGTATATAAATTATGAATAAATCATATGACCATTGGTAAACCTAATCTAAGAACTTACGTACCAGATTTTATTCTGGGCTGTTTGTGTTTGTCTTATTTAGAATATCTGATAATCTTTTTAATTCATGGCTTTCAGAGGTGAAAGGGATACCCTGAGACCTTAAGCCAAGTGTCTATGTGATACAGCTAGAATTGAAACCCAGCCATAGGACTTAAATCACTTCTTAAAGCTAAAAATCTGTTGATGTTTTTCTTCCTCTCTTTAAATTACCTGATATTTGACTTCATTAGTGGGAATAATTTAAAATCTTTAATAACTTTACCTTCATCTTTCCATCATATCTACATCTCTGTTTCTAGGCGCCAGATATTACAGCATAGGAAGGATTAAAAAGAGTTTAGCTTAATATACCCGTGTACAATAAATAGTATCAGTGGCTAGTACAATACAAGAAGAGAGATTAAATAAAAAGAGAAAAGATCCAAGTGGAGCTTCAGGGAAGAGGACTAAGTCTTGAGAATTGCTGAGATGAAAGAAACTGTATAGACAAGTCAGACAGGCGTGACGATCGGAGACGTGTGACTACACCAGGGCAGGCTTGAAGGATGGAGCGTATTCTCGGACACTGAATGTGTGTTTTACTTTATTAAATAAAATGATTCCTCAACAACTGCAGGAAATTTGGATTCCTGTGAGCCAAATCTCATTTAAAGAATTGGGGCACTAAATAAAATCACTTAATCTAAACAAGCCAATAATCTTTTTGCTAAGTAGGAAGGCACACCTTTTGAGAATCAGCTTATAATTTTTAATAACATTACCTTCATCTTGAGTCTCTTTTTTAAACCCATGGAACCCATATTTTTCTTCTTTTGCAGGTCTCTTTGCCATTTATGTTTCTGCTTCTACTTGACTTTACTTATTTAATTTCGACTTCTCTTTCCTTTTTTTGTCACAGTTGACTGTGTTTCTTGTGTTTCCTTTTCTAACTCTGTAAATACTGCATACCAACAAGGCAGATGAAGAAGGAAATATTCCCCCAAAATGATTTCAAAATCAAATTGTTTTTCTGTAATTTGATTTATAGGTAATGCTGAGAGAAGGATCAGGGAACATTTTAAAATAACTCCTAATTACTAACAGATGAAAACGTATTAGCTAACTTTAGGCATGGAATTCAGGCAGCTGATTATGTTGGAAATGGAACTGCATGCTTACTCTCTCCCTAGACTGGCCCACCCAGTGCTTTCACCATCCCATTTACCAGTGTCCATATGTCTCTGAATTTACGTGGCATTTCATAAAACTATTACAGGTAGAATTATGTGGATAGAAACACCTAAGAGTTCCTAAGAGGTATGGTCATCACCTTTGATTTGCATCATCCCAAATTGTGTGTAAATAGAAATAGGATGACGCACAATGGAAAATCAAGTAGATTATCTGATGATACAGACCCCAGACTGTAATACATTTTGACATATTGATTAAAATGCTGTATATTAAAAGCAGGATTTGTTGAAACAGGCTGGGTTTCATATTAGTGGATGGTGCAGATTTATAATAACCCAATAGGTAAGGTTATAGGGAGACAGATGAAAGGCAGAGTCACAGTGTGGCAGAGTCCATGGTGGATATGTATAGGGGTAGGGTGGGGTGTAGGGTGTGGGGTGTGAGAGGCATCTTCACAGTTCATTCAAAGATTCAAGTTTAGAACACTCACAAGGCCTTTATATATTTACAAAAATTTTAAAATATTTTTTAAAAAACTACTACTATAATTTCCTGGATCTTTGGAGTTATTAGAAAATAGCCACGCAAATTGCGTGTCTTGAACCATTAGCTTCATGGAAAATCCACTTCTGATTTCTAATGAGAAAAGTTACACTAGAAGAAACCCCAGTATCCCCTCATGTATTGCATAGAATGAATGACTTTCGGTCAAGTTGACATTTTTGGAAGGAAGCTGGAAAACACAGGAGAGTTCACGTTAGCATGAGAGCCAGCCTCTTCTTAGCTGGCAGATTTGCAATGGTATGCAGAAATAAGCTCAGAGGCTCACAGGACCCCGTTGTTCAACTTTTAGGAATTTTGTGATTCAGCTGATGCCATGATTGTAGCCTTAAATCTAACACGACTGGGGCATTTGCCACATTGAAATTGGCATATTGTGCATGATTCAGATCTTCTTTCTCCTGAGGAGACACTGTTGTTAGAAGCTCACCACTGAGTTTATTACAACCCAAACTCCATGCACTTTGCCTGAGAAGATAATGGCAGATTGTAGAGAAAAGTCTACTGTGTCTCTTTAGACGAGCAGGAATCTCAATCCAAGAAAAGGCCTTGCAGAAACTTGAAGATAGAAAGGCAAGAATAGGAGCACACAAAATGGATACTCGCCTCACATCCAAGACTCATCACTTAACTGAATGACTGACCGTGTGATCTCTCAGCCTTGAGGTTCTCGTCTACCTTAGTACCCTTTCACCAATCTCTTGCTGTTCTTCTCCACATTCTGGGCTGCCTTGTATAATTCTTCTACCTCTGAAATCTATGAACTTAAACATCTAAAATTCTAGATAGAACTGCTTCCAACAAATATTTGTTTCATATGTATTATATCCTACACAGTGATAGATACCAAGGATCTTGTGATAAAACAAAAATAGGTTGTGGTGTGAAGCAGACAATTAAAAAACTAACAAAACAATTTCCAATACTGATAACTGTTTAAAAAAAAAAAAAAAGAAAGAAATGTAAGTGCAGGAGAGATGGCTCAGACATTGAGAGCACTGGCTGTTCTCCCAAAGGTTCCGAGTTCAATTCCCAGCAACCACATGGTGGCTCTCAACCATCTATAATGAGATCTGATGTCCTGTGCAGGTGTACATGCAGGCAGGAAACTGTATACATAATAAATAAATAAATCTTAAAGAGCAAAACAAAATATTAAAAAAAAAAAAAAAAGAAATGTAAGAGGGTGACATGACACATGGAACTTCAACAACAGCCCTCCCTGAGAGTTCTTATTATCTGGGATAAAGGTGTAGAAAGGACTATACAATGAGAAGAGGAAAGGGCTGTGTATATAGGACAGAAAACATGTGTAGTGACTCAGGATTGGAAAAAAAAATCTTGTTTATGTCAAGATAAAGCAAGAAGTTAATAAGACAAGAGCAATGAATGAATAGTTCATAATTTCTCAATTTCACTGTAAATACAACGAAATGCCTTTGTAGAGTGTGAAGCAGAAGAACAGTGTGGTCTGCTTTTGTATTTAAATGATTAGTCTGCTCTATAAAGGTTGCATTAATAAAGAATAAGAAAAGTAAAAACAAACAAACAAACAAACAAAACAAAACAAAAAAAATGACTTTTATAAGTGGCCAGACAGATATAAAGGTGTCAGCACCTGTGATCTAGGTGGCAAGGAGGAAACAAGACAGGTTAGGCAGAACTGAATGGTATTCTAAAAGTATAACTAAGAAAATTTGCTATCAGACGATATATCAAATAAACTTAACAATGTTAAAATCATGGTTCTTAATTTTTTTTCCTGAAAAGCTGAGTGGTTTCAGGTGTACTATTTTGTAGTTGTTATTGGTAGCATCAGGGATCAAGTGCAGGTCTCCCGAATGCTAACAACCACTCAAACTTAGCTGCATTCCCAATCTGAATATTTGGTTTTCAGATGCAAAGAATTAGAAGCACAGGTAGAGCAAAGAATTAGAAGCACAGGTAGAGTATCGGGATGGAAGTAAAAGTACCAGTTTTGATAGGCTAAATTTATGTTACTCCTTTCCAGTGGAGATAAGCATCAAGGAGTCATTGACCTATCTGTCTCTATGTGGCACTTAAACAATAGGCAGAAGCTACTGTATGCTGAGTAAGGAAGGTCTGAGGGAAGCTGGCTTTGACATCTCTTTGTGAGTACATCTGTCACATACTCTGAGTACTTTGTTGAGAAGGAAAACGAAGGGAAGACATCAACTTCACTCTTCAGCAAACACATGCTGGGTGTCCTATGTAGCTTTCATGTTACTCAAATGATGCTTATGTCACCATTCTGAAGTACTACGATTGATCGTCCCCTCTAAATGGTGAAGAGATCCAAAACAATGGAAAAATAGAGAAAGCATTACAATCTTCTAAGCAGCCCTCTTGCTACCTTTACAGGATACTGCATTGATCCTACCATCAGATGTGCTTGGTAATTACAGCAAAATCTCATTGGAAGACACAACATTCAAAAGAGACTACTTTTACTAGCTGTTTCCTACTCAGACCATTGTTCAGGGGACATTTTGCTTTCTATTTCTACTAGGACCTCCGAAGCAGGCACCAGGGCCAGTGGTCTGGTCTGCATTACAGTGCACACATGCTGTGTGGGACCAGGAGCAGAACACATCAGGCAAGGAAGGCCCTGTCATCTCAGTAGATGCAATTAATATTTATAGGGAAAGAAGTCCAAGAGGGTTACTTTCCTAGATACTGCTAGTGATGTGATATTCTTTGATATTTTTTTATTCTTTTATTTTTTTATTAGTCAAGTCTAATAGCTACTTTTTTACTAAAATAGTAATGCTCACTGTCAGGTCCAAAGGAAAATTTCCAAACTCCAAAAGGCAGCCAGGCCAAATATCAAGAAATGAGCTCAATGTGGATTATAGGAGGATTTCTGACAATTAGATAAAAGCCAGCCTTTCTCCGGAAGTTGTGAATCTGTTTCTGCCTACCAAAAGGAGTCATTTCCCTTACCGCCAGCAAAGGAGCCATGTGGCTCTCCAATTAACACATGCCCATGGTGTCTATCAACATGTCAAGGCTAGTGCTAACCTCAGGCTCCTTCAGTCCCTACTCACAAGTATTTGCTACACATTTCAAAGCATCCAGGGCAGTCCCTGCCCCCACCCCACCCTCACCCTCAGCTACTCATTCTTCTTATGCCCCTGCTATGTTCACTATTCTCTCTCTGTTCTCTCCTTGCTGCTATTATGCCCTCTTTCCCAGATAGTCCTAGCCATAGCCAGTCTGCTGGCCATGGTCAGTCAGTCTTCTCCCTCGTTTATTTGCTCTGGACTCTTCCAGGTGCCTCTGGATATTTTCTCTCTTTTGTTTAAAATGAAAACCTTCCCCTTAACCATACCATACGGCAGTCATGACAGAAGTTTCTGCATGTATATAGATGGGACCAAACTTATATACACTAAAATGCCTTTATTATTTGTCTTTCAAAACCCACTTAAGTTGGCTTATTGTTGTTGTTTTAACTTAAAATGCCTATCATATCCCAGCTTAACTAACTGCCTCAGAACTCTCAATATTTATTGTCCAAAGCCTAGTTAATACTAAATGTTACTCCATATATCCAGAATTCAAGCCAGCCTGGTCTACATGGTCAGACCCCATTCCAAACCAAAGAAAATAAGCAAAGAAAAAAAGAGAGAAGGAAAGAACAGCCTAGATGAAGCATCCCTGAAGTTACCTCCTGCTTTTCCACCAAACAGTAAGAACTGCACATCCTATAATTGCCTGGTCCCTGGCCTTTATCCACAGCAGGGGGAAGACTGGCATCCCTCTGGGTTTGGTTTCCTTCCTCTTACACCCCTACGGCCAAACAATGGTGCCGGTGGGTGGGTGCACAACTGCTCGATATTTTCATGAAATTGAGTTTAATCTTCCTTCCTAACTGGATGCCAGTGGGTTACTAAACAAGGCAACCAACCACATCCTCATCCTGGCAGGTTTGGGCTCTGGGGACATGACTGGTGATGCTTATTTAGGAAGCTTCCAGTGGGAAGAAAGGCTGCATGCTAGGCGCTTCTCAGACCTCGTGGATGGTTCTTTGCCCCAGAGCAGGGCTTGCTTGTGGGTGAGCCTCTACCATGACTTTTCCCTCCGTGTCCCTGCCCTTCAGACAGAGCTTCCTTCAGGACAGAACTGTACTCTCTCGATGCTCAGCATCCATTAGTATTCTGTCCTGTTGGTCTGATTCTAATTAGACCATTACAGTAATTGTTGTTCGTAGCTAAAAGAAAAACCCTAATTTTAAATTTAAAAAAAAGAAAGAAGGAAAGAAAAAAAAAAAAAAAACTACCCATAAGTCTTAGCATTTCACATCCTCTTCTTAGCTTAGGGGTGTACTTTTTTAATACTTAAATAAAACTTTATTTGGCTGCTTGAAGGACAACAACAAAAACCTTGTAGATTACTTGCAAATGGCTCTTCTTTCTGGTAGAAGACTGTCTTTGAGGAAGCAGAACACTCACTGGAGATTGGAGTCCTAGCCTGAGAGGAGCAGCACAATGGAGAGTCTGCCGTTGTCTTCTTCCACTGACCAAGCCACTCTTTGTCACTCTCTCTGGGCTTCTGTATCATCTGCCACTGATAACACAAATCCACCCCAAGGCTCTGTACTAGGATCACACGTTGACTGTTGTACAGAGTGATTGGAAATAGTCAGTTTAGATGAATGGAGTGATTGGAAGAAAGAGGATACTCAGTGTTACCTAGTATCAGTAGAAGATGGGAATAAGCCAAAATTCATGTTTTGTTTTGTTTTGTTTTACATTTTATTTTACATTACAGTGTATTTTATATTATGAGCAGGCGTGCGACTTCCTCTGACCTCGACCCCTGAGGCTGCTGATCTCGCCCGAGGAAATTCAGTTCCCAAGTAAACCTGCCCTTTTATACTCTTAACCTGGCTTTGATTGGCTTATTTTGTTGGTGGAGTTAACCCATCACAAAGTATCAATTAAAATTAATATATGTTTAAAAAAACTAATATATGTTGAAGATGTTCTATGACTTGCAGTTTCAAATATTCACTCAAAATTTAGTTAGTGTTATAAAATTAGCTTTTATCTTTAATAAATGGTAAAATTATATGTATACCAAGGAATTATTTCAAAAATAAATGTCTTTATGGTTTCCTGCTTAGCAGCTATTTAGTACAGAATATCAGTTTTTATATACCTACTTTCCCAAGCTTTTGGGACTTTAGACAAAAGGTGTATGAGGTCCACACCATGCCAAGTTATAGTCCATCTTTTTGGAAGAGCCAAGGGGCAGGAAGTTGCAGACACTAGTCATAGCCACCGCCAAAACCAGAGAAAGAATGACCGCACCCATACGTGTGCTCAGCTAGGATTCTTCATTTTGTTTAGGACCCAAACCCAGGAAATGGTGTCATCATCCATTTTTAGGCTAAGTGCTCCCACCTCAATCAATAACACCAAACACCCTCCCACAGACATGCACAGGGCAGCCTACTGTAGGCAGTTCTTCAAGAGCCTCTTCTCAGATGATTCTAGGTCATGCCAAGTTGACAACTAAAAGTAGCAACCATGTTGCTCATCACCTCTTATTATTACCAGGATCACAGCTTCCTGTTACATGGAGTGGAGTGGTAGCCTTCTAAAGAGCCTTCCACATTTGCCCTGCTGCAGTCTATTTGCTAGGTGATTATCCTCTGGCCACACACTTGAAGGGTTTCTCAGAAGATGTACTGTGATGTGCAAGCCTTGCTATAGCTTCACCTGCCACACAGAGTGAGCCCTGCCTTGTCCAGTTTTATCTCCTGACCCTTACTGATTTGGTTCACTCGAATCTATCTGTCATAGTGAATTTTTTACTTTCCTGGGAGGTTAGTTCATGCCTCTCCCAGACTGGTTGGTTTTGTCTCTCTCTCTGGAAGTCTCTTTCCTGACTCTTACACCTTTAGGATATTCCACAGTCTCTGTTTACATGTTCCTCACTGCTTTGTATCTCATTGTGGGAGTAAGGGGGCCTCTTATTCTCACTCTAAAACCCTGTTGAAAGCAAAGATACTTATTTACTATGTCTCAGGCAAGAATTCAGGTTTACTGCACATAAATACTCTCCCTGTCCCTTAGGCTAATAAGTTAGCATGCTGGAAGAAATCCTTGCCGCCACCACCAGCATTTTGTATTTATAACTGACGGATAAACGGGAAGAAAATTCTCTAGTCAATGAGTTGAATGCAACCAGTTCATTGAATCAGTTCAGTTTAAAATCTGCCAAGCATTCCACTGAAATTCAAGGTATTTCCACTAGAGGAAATGTGTCCATTTTTCTTTTCAATTGAAACAACTAAGCTTTGCTCAAAGGATTGGTTTAACTCAGAATTATTTGGAGATTATTCTTTAAGATTCAGCCAAGTAATTTTAAACTTAAAAAATTTTTGTTTACTCAGTGTGTGTGTGTGTGTGTGTGTGTGTGTGTGTGTGTGTGTGTGTAACATACACACTGCCTAGATGCCACAGTGGACATGTGAAGGTCAGAAGAGCACCTGTGACTGTAAATTTTGGAGACTGTACTTAACACAGTCTTGACATCAAAAGCCATTATCTGCTGAGCCATCTCACCTCTCCCATTCTTTAGAAAATTTGCAACTATGATGCTACATAAAGGCTTGAGTGTAAGAATAATTGGAATGTTAAAATATGTAACAGAATTAATCGTACTTATGAGATGTCTACATATTCAAATTTATATTTTTCTTGCCGTAGCATGTATACTATTTTCAGATTTGTTTGGTCACATTTTGTTTATGGCTGTGATACTGGTGAACTATTCGAGGGCAGTGATTTTTTTTTAACCTACTAACAAGCTATACAATAGCCTCCATGAATTTAAGGATGTTGGCTAAGGTATAAAATCAGGGCTAGACAAATATGGTTTACTGCTCATAGTAATAGCTAGAGCCAAGATATATCCACACTAATTACTGGAGCTTAATTTCAACAGGTAACATAACAAAGACCAGAAGGCACATACATAGTGTATCAGACACATACATTGTGTCAGAAGTCCTGCACTTAGGTGGCCTGGTCCTCTAACAGAAAATACAGCAACTACTTCAGAAAAAAGGACATTATCTTTATTTGAACTGGTTAGAAAAGAAAACTACACTCTCTCTTAAGAGTGATATTAACTGTCTTTCAAAACTGTTTCGGCCCATGCTTTTCTCATCTAGAGTCCCAATAGGACGTTCTCCCTGTATCCCAGTTTCCTGGTAAGTGAAGATTTTCATAGGACATGCCCCTTGGGCTAGTATGCAGATATAAGTGAATATATACCATTTGACTACTCTGGTGCCTCATATTTGACCACATCCCCTGGAGGGGGAGACCTGGTGGCACTCAGAGGAAGGATAGCAGGCTACCAAGAAGAGACTTGATACCCTGTGAGCATATACAGGGGGAAGGAAGTCCCCCTCAGGAACAGTCATAGGGGAAGGGAGTAAGGGGAAAATGGGAGGAAGGGAGGAATGGAAGGATACAAGGAATGGAATAACCATTGAGATGTAATAAGCATAAATTAATAAAATAAACTGTTTCGGAATATATATATATGTGTATGTATACACCACACACACACACATAGTCTCATTATGTACATTATGTTGACATGGATGTCCTAGAACCCACCCTGGTGTGACCAGGCTGGCCTCTAGGTCTCAGCAATCCTTCTCCCTCTACCTTCTGAGTGCTGAGATTAAACACATGCACCTCCATGCCAGGCTTTTTATGAGATTTTTGAAAAGTCAGTCCAGAAAGGCTGACAGGTTTTTTTTTTTTTTTTTTCTGTTTTTGAAAATATGCAAAAATACAGGAGGCTGCGAGACAATTGTCTTCTACAATGCACTAACATGTCACTGTGAAGTTCTATGTTGACGCCTTCATCCTCGATGTGATGGTGGCGTTTGTAGATGACACACTTGGGACAGAAGCAGAGTTGTGAGATGGAGCTCTCTGGGTGAGATGGGACTCGTGTAAACAATGAATCGGGGACCTTGCTGTACTTTCCCCCATAGAGACATAAGGGAGTTAGGTAAATGCACAAGAGGACCAAAATCCCTCTTGTGGCACTTTGATTGTGGACTCTTAGCTTCTAGATATGTGAGGAAAAAAAATTTCTGCTGCTTAAACTGTTAATGTGGGACAGCAGAGCAAGTTGACAAAACGTGACAGATGTTTCCCTGTACTCTCATCTTTCCTTCCTGCTCCTCCTACTCTTCCTTTTCCCTCCCTTACATAAAGAAGTCTTTTCTTGACACAGGTAGATATTGAAAGTATGTTGGCTGGGTATGTTTAGGAAAAAGCATACAATTGCTGGAGAAGGAATAAGCTAGTACATCAAAGGAAGTGAGATCCCAGTTTTGATTGATCAACAGCTACTGGGCACTTCGTTTATTGACTTTAATTAAAGTTTCATCATACAGCAAGAACGGCACACCAGGTAACCAGTCCTACTACTCTTCAGCTTGCCCTTCTAGTGTGTCTACAAAATGTGGCTTAGAATAATGGTCCAGGCAAGCAGTGTGATGCTACAAGGTATAAATGGAACAATTGGTTAGGGATCAAAATGTTGGCGTCACCATTTATTGCCAGACGTGGTGACGAATGGCAACCTCAGAAAGGAAGATTTTTCAGGGGGTGTATTTAAGGTGGGGTTCTCCTTAACAGCTATTTTTGACCACATACTCAGCCAAATCTCATTAAGAGAAGGTTGCAAAGACTAGGACATCCAAGGGCAACGTCTCTTTGTCTGTGAGTTACTCATATCTATCACAGCATTGGGGATTCTCCAAGGTTTTCTTGACCTTTACTGTGTGTCACAGTACTCATCTTGGGAAACATAACCTGCTGAGCTGATGGGAAAATAAAAACTGTCCTCTTCTTTATGAAATTTCAGGGTGAGCAGTGTGACTTGAAAACAAACGTGAAATTCTGGGTCAGCTACTTATCGACTCCTGTGAGAAGAAGCTCATAGATTTTAACAAAATTTCCACGGTTTTACCAGCTTTACAACAGACTGTATTGTTGTCCAGCGTACTCCACTTGCTTCTCAGATACCAAAGATCCCTGGGCATGTGACACAAAGTCTTACATCATCCAGCCTCTTACCAACACTAATGCTAGATCATGGTTCTCGGGGTTCTCAAATGCTCGCAGGCTGAATCAACTAAAATTGCCAGTTAATTTCACTAGAGGGCTAGTAAAATATGCTGGGTGAGTTTCTGCTTGTATTTACAGAGATAGTCCGATCAAGAGTGCTCTCCCCTACCCAACAGATTACCCATGTGACAGGTTAATAATAGCGTTGCTGGCAGGGGATGAACGGGAAGCCATGGACCCCAGTAGGAGAAGCTGGGTCACCAAGGGTGTGTGCTTGGGACTGTATCTATCTTATCTCCTTCCCGTATGCTTCTTCCCTTGCTTCTTGTCCATCATGGGGAACCCCTCTTCTGTCACTCCCACATTTTGCCCAGGTGTGCACACTGAACATGTCCTGAGTTCAGAACCAATTTGGCTTCCCTCCATTTGTGTCTGTCAGATATTTCTCCACAGCAGTGCAGAAGTCGCCAATTCATTCATGTTAATTCTTTTTCTTTCTTAACCTGAAGATATTATCATTTTGTTATTAAAATTTTTTCCCTTTCTACTTTAGGCAAGCTTTGGACACTAAGGGTGTGCTGCTTAGTTTTTGTCGGTGACACTAACTGGAATCATCTGGAAAGAGGAAGTCTCAGTTGAGGAATCATCCATCCCCCTGTGGGATGTCTGTAGGTTGTTTTCTTGATTAATGATGGATGTGTGAGGGTCCACCTGGGCAGATGGTGCTGGGTGGGTTATTTTAGAGCAGTGGCAGAGCAAGCCACGGAACGCAAGCCTGTAAGCAGGGTTCCCCGTGGCCTCTGCTTCAGTTCTTGCCTCCAAGTTCCTGTCCTGAGCTCCTGACCAGAATTCCCTTGAAGATGCACTGTAATGTGGAAGAGTAAGGTACATGAATCCATCTTCCCAAAGTTGTCTTTGGTCAATTTGTTGTTTCTGTTTGTTTGTTTGTTTGTTTCATCACTATGGCAAAAAGCAAGCTAGGACACTAAACTAAACAGTTAAATTTTTGAGTATTATAAGTGATAAAAACATAGTGTAAAGCTTAAGCAGTAGACACTATGCTAAGTGCTGATTTAAGTTTTTTTTTTTTTTTCTCTCATTCAAATTTTCCTGGGCATAAGAAATTGAAAAGTCAACATAGGTTTGTACTAAACTGCCTTTAGATCTTAGACTCATGCATGGGAATAGTATAGGATTATTTTAGCAGCACTCCCACTCTAGCCTCAGCCGCCCTGATTTCAAACCAGAACTCCATGTCATTTTATTGTAAGCAGCCACCTATGACCGTTTCCCAGTTGTTTTGGCCCTGACTCACAGTGTTGCCATAAGTCTGTCATCTCCTAATGGATATCCCAGGCTGCACACATTCAACCTGGGGACCCAGTGTGGAAGGTAAAACGTGCCCTATGACACTGTGACATTGTCTGCAGAGGATGTCAATTCTTTGTGAATATTCCCACGTAGAGCCGGATCTCAGTTCATCACAAACAGGAACTTTCTTTTCTTTCTCTTTTTCTTTTCTTTCTTTTTTTTCTTTTTTTTAAACCGGAAAGTAGAGTGAGAGAGGAAACAGTGTTGATTTCTGGGAGAAGTGGTGTTGGAAGTATAGTTTGCTCTTGAAACAATTGTGGGAAGCTCCACAGAGCATGTCCTTTTTTTCTCAGTATAATAGAAACCACTTCCACTCCTCTGAGGAAACAGCAGTTCAAAGACAGGACACAGAGTCCTGAAGCTCTGGCAACTTTTGAATAGTGTTTTTCCCTTCCTCACTGGCAAACCGAAAGTCGCCATGTAGGTAAATTAAGCTGTGTGGATCTCATTTCTATTGAGCCATGCTAATTTCCTTTTGCACTGGAACTGGAACTGACCTCAGGTCCCACTCATTTATTTAAGAAACGTACACTAAACATTTTCTTTGTACTAAGCTGGTGAGGATAGACCTACGAATGAGTAAGAGTTCGAGAAGAATCTACTCCACACAAACACATGATCTGGAAACATTCCATTCTGGGGAGCAGTTAGGTAACGTGCAACCAAGTGGCTCCAAGTGAGCATTCTTTCTTCTGATATCTGTTGAAGAGCAATCCCTACCAAAGCATGTCCAGGCCCACAGACTGGAAGATTCAGCCCTTTTAAAATCATGTAACATCTTATTTATAGTACAGAGTTCGCTCTGCTGGAAACACACAGTGAGACACGGTGCCACAGCTGGAATCAAAGGACTAGGAATGACTGTGTGTTTAAAAGACACAATACCAGGAAACTTAAATGTGAAAGAAATATGGCACTCTGAAATAACAGCATAAGCATCAATTATAACAAATACATACATACCCATAATGCTCATCGACAGTACAAAGAAAAGGAAAATACATTAAAGTGACAGTTTCTGAGCTATGGGGATAGAAATAATGCATAAACGAATTAGGAAAACAAGGAAATGTGACAGAAGAAACTTTTTAGATCACTGTTGACTATTTGACACAGACTAGGGAGTATGCATCACCCATTCCTTAAAGGAAATGCTGAACTGGATAAGAAAAAAAGCTACCCACAATGCATAACACCTTGGAACAGCATTTTGTTGCAGAGACGGTTAATAAATCTGAGTGGGTCCAGGAAAGTGTCCTGGAAGTAAAATCTAGAATAAGTGTTGGGCACACAATCTCATAGCTGTCTCCTGTCTCTTAACACACACACACACACAAACACACACCAGTTCAGTTCATCCTTGCCCTTGAATATGAATTCTTCATCCTAGTAAATTATTTTTTCATTATTGAAGCCTTTCTCCCCACCTGATAACTTCTAATTCATAGAAGACTATAATTAGGGTACGGGCTCTTGCGTATTATAAAACAGATTAGAAAGTCATTGTTTCCTACAGATCACTACTACAGATAGACTAGAGATGCTGAGGGGCCCCGCCCTTGACTATGCCACCATGTCTCGCTCAAGAGTGAACAGAAGCTAGCCATCCTTTTGTGATTTATCCCTAAAATTAGCACATAGGCACTTGAACTGTTTTGTGTTGCTTGCTTACAGGGCACAACCTCATATTTCCCTCCCCGAAGTTAGGTTAAGTCCCACCTCCTTATTCCATGGTCTTTCTGAAAGTGCGTTAGCTGGTTCTGCCCAGTATCCTTACAAACCAGAATCCTGCCACATGCCTAGTAGGACCAATCTACCTCTTCTGCCTCACCAGTACTCTATCTTCTCTTGATTTTCAACAGCCTACCTGACTGACCTTCAAGATCATGATGCCAGAGAAATCCCCCCAACTTGTACCTCATGCCAGATCGTGTAAGGGGCAACATGTAAGCAATTATACCAAAACTCCTGATGTCAGACGCTCTGGATGCACATACTCTAACCCCCTACACAAACATAAGCAAGTATTCAATGGTGCCTATAGGATGTAGCAAACAATGTCTCTTAGAGTTGAAGGTTGCTTTAAGCATTAAAAGAATCAATATGTGCAAAGTTCTTACAACAGTAGCTGGTGTGAAACACACACTCTAAAATCTTGTCAGTGATTGTTACTGTCTCCTGGTTTTGTCCTGCCTGAGAGGCCCCTTTACAACTTCAGTTCTGTGGTTAGGGGAAAAAATACAATGATTCCTTCTCTCTGTCTCTGTCTCTGTCTCTGTCTCTGTCTCTGTCTCTGTCTCTGTCTCTGTGTCTCTGTCTGTCTGTCTGTCTGTCTGTCTGTCTGTCTCTCTCTCTCTCTCTCTCTCTCTCTCTCTCTCTCTCTCTCTCTCTCTCTCTCTCTGTCATTGTTTAGAGGAATGAAATATAGTAGAGTGGGAACCGTCCAAATCCTGATTTCAGATGACCCAGGTCAAAGTCACAGCTGTCCTTTCCTCACTGTGGGATGCTGGGGAAAATTTTATCTGTCCTGGTCCATTTCCCTGTTTATGGAATGAAAATAATAGTGACCTCTACCACCTAGGACAGTAAATCCTGTGAGAGTCCTGGTGTTAGTGGTATTATCCTAATATTCATCACTGTTGTCATGGTTATCTGATGTCTACTTCCATGCTGCTAAAAAGTATGTCATAGTACTTCCTGAAGAGTCAATGAGTAATGACCCCAGTTCAGCGTTCTAGTTTTTTTTTTTTTTTTAAATCTATTACTGTGTGTAAGTCTTATTTTTAATTCACAACTCCAGTTAATTATGAGTATAAAGAAAATAATCAGTGTATAAAACTAATTGCATCATTAATATTTTATCCTTAAAATTAAAAAATGGGCACTAGATAATTCTACCACATGCAGACATTTAATTTTCCTCAATATTTATTATAATGTATTCTTCATCAGTTTGTAAAATCAGAAAAAGAGTTTGTACCACTCAAATTTCATCATTATTACAAATATCTTTGATAATCAAGTTATAAAGGAAAAGGATTATTTTGGCTCAAAGTTTTAGAGTTTGAGTTAGTGATCATTTGGTGGTCTTATTGTTTCAGAAAGTATTGTAGTGTAAAATTGCCTTCTTCATACCCAGCCAAGAAGTAGAAAGAGAGAAAAAGACAGAGGGGAAGAAGGAGAGGGAGAGGGGGAGAAAGAGGGAGAAGGAAAAGAAGAGGGAAAGAAAGGAAAGGAGAGAGAGAGAGGGAGGAAGAGGGAGGGAGAGAGGGAGGAGGGAAAAAGAGAGAGGAAGGGGGAAGAAGAAAGCAGCGTGGATAGGAGAGGAAGTGGGGAAGGGGACAGGGGAGGGACATGGTATGGGAGGGGAGGGAGATCAAGGTTTTTACACTTTTATAATACTGGGTCTATTGTGGGACATTTAAAATCCAAAACAACAGAATGGTACATTTAGAAAAAGAAGACCTTCTTGGGATAAGCACTGGTTCTGTCATTTAACGATCAAAAATACCCAGGGAAGTATGAGAGACATGGTGTGGTACCTTTTTGTACATTAGAACAAGGGGACTTTACAAATTTACATCAATATCAACTGAGCAGTACATGAAACATTGAAAGTTAGAGTGTAAGTGTGTCTTTACCTCATCTAGCGTTATTTTCCAGAAAAGTCAAGAGGAATCTAGGCAAAAATTTAGAAAGGGGGACCATCAATAAGAAAAGAGACGGACAGAGATCAATGGATTGAGGTGAATTTTATCATAGTATACTGTTATGTATGTGTGTAAAATAAAATAATGAAACCCAGTATTTTATATAATTAATATATAATAATAGAAATGACTACCCTTAAATGAACTTATACTTATTCCAGCTCTGCAAACCGATGCACAAAATTTAACAAGTGGATTTGTTTTTGTTATGGGGGGGGGGGGAGGATAGAGAGAGGAACACTTCATATGCATACCTGGTCAAACAATCTTTCTCCACTCACAGTAGAACTGCGTTTCAGAGCAGTCAAGTGCTATCTTGGGCTTGCTTGCTAAAACACGTCACCCAGTAGATATATATGCTGGGATTTAGTCCCTCTGTATTTCCATGTCCTGAGTCATCAGATGAGCTTTCAAATCTTGATCAACGTCAGGTAAGGGAAACAGGAACGTGGCTGTTCTTTAGTGAGTCATCCATGGGTGGGCACTGTGGGCACTAGGGCCCGTTCAGGAGTCCATTTTCTCAGCCGACTTGATGTAAGTCGACTATATTTCCTTGCATCTCTAGGACTCGATGGACTTTCAACTAGGAGCATTAATGAGACTGAGGAGGTGGCCTAAATAATAGAGAGCAACTTCCAGGAGGCCAGGATAGCTAAGGAAAAAGGATCAGATGATGGTAAAATTGTGATCTTTCCATTTCCTGGTAAAGCTCCCAAAAAAAGTGCTTCTGTACACCCCCCCCACACCTGCTATTTCTGCCTCATTAGTATTACCCCAGGTAGACAAAAGATAAATGTGTACATCCCAAAAATGGATTCATAAATAATGTGATAGGATAAGCATTCTCCTGGCCTGACTACAAATCTTATGTGCTTATACACACGATAAACTTTAATTTTCAGCTGCTTGTTAGTATCTTTAAGTTTTATGGCTCTTCTCTCATCCTTTTTCATAGAATGGACACAGAAATTGTATGTAAAGAAGAGTATTACTCATTTGTCTGAGTTGACCCAGGATTTATTGTTTCCCTGATTCATAACTGAATTACATATGGGAAGACCCTGTTTAGTCTACTAACTTAATTACTATCCATAGAATACATTCTGTTATATCTGGTTTTCAGACAACTGAACTGTGGAAGTTTGGTTGGCTCTTTACCTGAATATTAATATACAAAAAATAATGACAAATATAGTTCCTTTTATTTTCTAAGGATTAAAAAAAAAAAGAAAAGCAAGAAATTTAATAAGAACTCTAAAGCTAATAACCCAGGTTCAAAGTCAAGCTTTAATAACTGCTGTGACCTTTAGGAAGTTTCATTTAAAGTAGCAGTAATCATCAAGCAATCAATCTTAATCAATAAACTAATAATAATCTACTTAGTGGATTATTGAAGTAAAATAAATCAGTAAATATTTATAAGCTATTTAAAATAAACCTTTTTAAAATTTGTTTTGTTTTGTTGTTTTTGAGACAAGCTTTATCTGCGTAGCCTTGGATGTCCTGAAACTCACTCAGTAGATCAGGCTGGCCTCGAACTCAGAGCTCAGACCGCCTATGCTTCCTGAGTGCTGAGATTAAAGGCGTGCACCACAAAATCAAATACATACCTAAATAATCTTGTGGGCATACATAAATATATACTATATGTGTGCATGTGGGTATATAAAATCATTATGTATTCACATATGTATCTATGTGACATGTAAACAGGCCCTGACATTACATTTCTGAAACTGCTTCCTTCAAATTCAAATATCCACAAACCTGTACATTCATTAATGTTTAATTACTCTTGAGACATTGTGCTTAAACACTAAAAGTTTAGATTTATTCTTTACTACTACAGTGTAGAAAGGAATTTGGATACTATCAAAAAAAATAAACAAAAACCTTTAATTGGACAATGTCTGTTTCCCAGAAGACCTTCTGGAAAGGAATAATTGTAGAAGAATTCACAGCATGACCATTGTCACATAGCGTGCTGTGTGTAGTTTCATATTGTTCTTTCTCTACAGCCACCATACTTCATAATCTCTTCTGAATCCAAGCCACACTGCACATGAAGTTATTATAACAACTGTTATACAATAATCAATTGTTCTGTATTCATCTTCCTTATGCCCTGGAAGTTTGCAGAGCTAGGCATTTCACAAGCATCTGGTAGTCCTGGGGCCCATACTAGCTTGAGTTGTGGTACAAGTGTAATTAGGTTATGTGTACATGAGTGTGTGTGTGTGTGTGTGTGTGGAAAAAAAGAAAAGAGAGACAGAGAGACAGAGACAGACAGACAGAAAGATGTGTGTGTGTGTGTGAGAGAGAAAGTTGTGTGTATGTATTTGTGTGTGTGTGTCTGTGTGTGTGTGTGTGTGTGTGTGTGTGTACAGGTACCACCCCCACAGGATTGTGTGGACTCCCCTGGACCTGGAGTTGAAAGGAATTTTGAGCATCAACATGTGATCCTGGGACCTGAAATGCAAGAACAGTAAGCACTCTTGACCACTGAGCCACCTCTGCAGCTCCTCTTAATTCAGGAAAAGATTATGTAAGAAGTCCTTTAGGCTTCTAAATCAAATAATTATAAAAGTAAAAGTAAAGTTGTAAATATATTGAAAATGAAAAGTTTAGGTTAATTATGAAGATGTCCTTAAATATAAATAAACCCAATGCTGTAGTATTTTTAGTAACTACCTAACCAGGTAGTACTGAATGAGATTTTTGTCTTTAATCATATACATACATACACATAGGTACATATATACATACATATATACATACATATATACATATGTATATGTGTATATGTTTATATATCCACATATATGTGTGTATCCACATATATGTATCTACATCCATATAGGCATAAACACGTATATGCATTTGTGTATAAACATACGTATGTATACATGTATACTATATATAAATGTATAACACACACACACACACAGAGGTGCATCCTATTTTTAAAAGTTGCCATCTTTCCATTAATGTATTAGTAAATTTAGTCTAGAAAAGAAGCATGGAAGATAAAAGAGGCTCGCAATTGAAAGATGCAGTCAGAGTGCAGAGAAGAACTTCTGAAACAGTTTTTGATTAGGGTGGAAGTTGGACTGAGAAGTCAGCATCTGAAAGCCCAGGCATCCTACAACACATGGGACAGAATTGTAGTTAAACGGAGTATCGAGTGAAATGATCCTTAAAACACCTCAGCTCAGAAACTATCATCTTTCTGAGGAGGTACAAATAATGAAAGAATGCATCACTTTTTATTTATCTTGAACGAAAAGAGAAGAAATAAGGAATAATAAATATCTTTAAGGAGTTTTAAAAATCTGTGATAAGACTCATTGAAATTTCCATTGGATCTTCCAATAAAGATAAGGTTCATAACAAATAATTTTTGCCAAGCCACAATAACATTTTAAATGTAGAAAAATTAAAATTATATTAATGATCAAATGAAGAAAATTATAAACAATGATTCCATTGGATATACTGTTTCTTGATAGTTATTAGTGTTACTGTAAAACTAAAGATAACCTCACCCAGAGAAACAAAGTTGAGTTGAAAGATGTTTGCTTTATAGTCTTCTTGTGTTTTCAAAGGTGTCCACTAATTACACTGATGAATGAATGCTCAAGGACTTGAGGGAAGGTCCTTGAACCCAAAGGAAGACAAATGGAACATAGAAGACAAACTGACAAAGTGAGGCCACCATAACACACCTAGAAACATTCCATCCAGCTGAGATGGGTCCCACAGCCAGGAAGTTGATCTGGGACAGCAGCTAGAACAAGAGTCGCCAGTGAGGTCTTCGAGAAAAAAACATCTGGGTCACAGGGCTCAGGAAAGGGGACTTTCCAGGCACCATAGCTACCTCTGAAAAATGCCCAAAGGTCATACTTGGACCAGATGTTTATACAAATGGGAGCAGCTTAAGTATAGTAAAAGGACACTGTGGTACGACTCAAAAGCACTATTATCCAACCATACTCAGGTACTATTATGAGTCGCTCATAGATGTAACTGCAAATTTCAACTCTACCTTTTAAGTTCTCTGGGAGCCTAAACTCTTCATCAATACCTCAATAATTCAAGATAACCATTCCGATCCAATATTCTGTCCTTCTCAATAAAAGTTTCTTATACAGCTATACTGAAATGAGGTACAGTTGGGATTTGGAAGGGGAATTTTTTTTTCCAAGAAAAAAAAAATGCTTTAATCATATCTGCTATCGCTCCCGAGTGTCACTTCTAATGAAACTCTTCTTTTGCTCCTGTCATTTTGGGCCATCTCCATCCTTCATCTCATCAGCGGAACCTTCCCATTGTTTGAAGTCTACAGTGGCCCTCTCCCCTAGACACTTCAACTGATGTGACACCCATACTGCGTTAAAACACTAACCTCACCCAGTTGTCTCCATTAATGTCTTTGTAGTTTTACATATCCTCACCAATAGGTGATAAGACGCTAGGTGCTGGAGCTTTCTCTCTTGCTTCCCCCCTCCCCTTCCTATGGTTTTTGTGTATTTTAGTTTTTCAAACAACACTGATATAGGCTTTCTTAGACTATGTAAGAATAGGACAGATGATATCTTTTAGTGTTTCATTCTAGGATCTTTTCATTATCCAAATACATTTTTTTTTTTTAATTCTACGTAGATAAGTCAAAGGATAAATGATAATGCAATGAAAGAAGTTCGGGTTGCATGCTCAGTAAAATCCAGGTTTAAGTTGAGCTTTCTTTCTTTCCACATCCTACTAGAAACTTCTGACAGGCATATTCTCAAGCTCCGTAGCCTTATCCCTCTATTATTAATGAGGCAATAAATACTTAACACTTTATTGTTATGATAACAAGAATACATACCAAGCATTACCAGTATTCCTTCTGAGTTTTCCTTTTATCATTTTATGCATATTCTTTAATGAAGAAATGTATCCTTTGACACTACCAGACACCATTTATTTATACCACATGCCATTTTTACTATATCTTAGAATGCACATCTTTTTGCCATCAGATATTCCTACCTACCTGTAAAGTAGTCCTATTCTCTTAAGGCTTACACTGTGGGTCTCCTGCTCTTCAATACTCACCTAGATGTGTCACTCACTCATTTGTTCACTGAAAATATGATTGCCTGTCTTACCTTAGTGCTCTCATCACCATTGCCATCATATTTGGAGACACAAAAATTTTAACAGAAACTGACTGGATGATCCCACCACCAATTCTCTGACCTTCTTTCTAGCCACACTAGTTTTTCTATCAACTCCACTTGGAAACTGATCCCTCTACTCATACAACCATTTGTCATGTAGAGAATGAGACCAACAATTTACTCTCACTGTCCACTTATCACTTTACAGTTGAATAATTCTTTATCGTTTATGGCAACACTATGTAATTACACTGAAATTCAAATTTGATGATTCTATAAATAATCCTTCGTGCTCTGAACTGATCGCTTTGCTTTTAACTCAACAAAGATTTTGTACTTCCACCCTGAGATCATCTTTACAGAAATTGTACTCTGTGCGCACGTGTGTGTGTGTGTGTGTGTGTGATAGATTGTTTTTCTATCAAAAAATATACTATCAACTTTCTTGCTAGTTATCCTCCTTAATTTATATAATTTCCAAAATCAAAGTTATTTTTAAAGTCTGTGCTGTGTTACTTTGAAAACCCCAACTGCTACTATGTCCTTGAACAACTTTCTCTCTTTTTATACTAGCTGTTTTTAGGCCAGGCAATCATTGCCACACAGTTGATTTCACTTATTCAATCAAGGCTCTAATTTCCAAATAATCCTCTTTAGGCTCTGTATCATCACTTTCTAATTTTGTGTCACCAAACGTATGTCATATTCTGGCAGACAATGCTCACATCTCTCTGGTTCCCTGCCCCCATCTCTCTGCTCTCTACTGCATAGAACCGCTCTCCAAATCAACGGACCTCAACCTCTGAGTCTTCCAGCTCATCCTCTTTCTTACCAGTAAAGTAAATAGTGCCATTATTCAGCCAGTTACTTTAACTTAATAATCTCTTATTAAGTCCTCTTTTCTTCATACAACCCACAAAAATCTGGCAGTGATTCTACCTTCAAAAAATTGATTTGATTTTACTTCTTACCTGCCATGGTCTATTCTTAATTAAAATAGTGAATTTAAAAACAACAAAAATTATTCTCCATTATTCTCTTCACAATTAGACAAAACCAATAACTAAAATAAAATCAAATTATCATTATACTTCTTGTTCCTTATATCTGAAATTCTCCTCCCCAGATTTTTAATCTTTCAAGTTGCTGCTCAAATATCAACTCAGTGAGTTTTTCGAATACTTTGTCAAAAATATCTTTCTACTCAGAATTTTCAGCCCTTATTTCTTTAATTTTCCTCATAGTTGTCACCAGTATTTAAAAAATATTTGTTTAAAAATTTTTATTTATATATTTTTTTTATTCTTCAGATATTTTTTTCTTTTCCCTTTTATCTTTTTTTTTTATTAATTTATTCTTGGTTACAATCTCAATGTTTATCCCATCCCTGTAATCCTCCCATTCCTCCCCCCCCCCCCCATTTTCCCATTATCCCCTCCCCTATGACTGTTCCTGAGGGGGATTACGTCCCCCTATATATCTCATAGGGGTATCAAGTCTCTTCTTGGCTACTTGCTGTCCTTCCTCTATACTACTCAGCTATTAAAAACAAGGAATGCCCGAAATTTGTGGATAAATGGATTGAGCTAGGAAATGATCATAATGAGTGAGTTAACCCAGAAGCAGAAAGAATCAAATGGTATATACTCACTTATATCTGCATACTAGCCCAAGGGGCATGTCCCACGAAAGCCTTCACTTACCAGGAAACTGGGACAGAGGGGAAGGCATCCTATTGGGACTCTAAATGAGAGAAGCATGGAGAACAGCAAAATAAAAGGGATCCAAAGGTCCTAGAAATCTACAAGTAGAACAATATGATAGGCAGATTTGGGCCCAGGGGTCCCGCTCAAACTAAGGCACAGCCAAGGACAATACAGGAGGTAAAATGTTTAAAATTTTTAAATGCATATATCGTTTATTAATTCTTTTAGAATTTCATATATAGTGTATTTTGATTATTTTTACCACCTACTGATCCCTCCAACACCTTCCGTTAAAAGATCTACTCTTGTAAGAACATTAAATATTAGCATTTTTATCAAATAAAATGTGTTTAACACAGGAAATTAAACCAACTACTTCCTGATGCTGTAGTCTTTTTGTTTCATTTTTATAACCCAGAATTCATTTTGAGCTGCCAGTTTTATATATGGGGCCATTTACTGGAATGTGGTCAACATTACTAGGGGCCACATCCTTAACAGTAACCTGTTCTCCCTTCTCTCCAAGGATCCATCAATTACAAATAGCTCCTCAGCTAGGTGTATATGTTTAGGATGCTATTAATCAGCTACCTATAAAATAGTAGACATAAATTTGACTTTTCAAATTCCAATGTTAATTAAATGGCCCTTGAAACCCCTCTTCTGCCCTGCCATCCCATTTTATTTTTTAATTTAATTTAATTAATTTATCATTATTACAACTCAATTGTTATCCCATTTTACACAACATATTCATTTAAGAGTATATGAAGAGAAGGAACACTGCCCCCATTTGCTCATTTCAGGGCTTGGACTATGAGGAATAAGGTATGTAGTCTCAAGGGACTGTGTAAAAAGGGAACAAACAGCCAGACTTGGGACTCAATTCCTGGATACAAAATGGCAACTCTTCAACTCCCTGGCTTTGTAACCTTGGGCAAGGCAGTTAGACTCTTCTTGTACTAATTAGTAACTACTTTGCACACTGTTAAGAGGATTACCAAGGTGAAGACATATGAAGTTCTTAGAGCTGGCAGGTACATGGAAAGCAAGTAACACAGATGAACAAAGATCTTCCAGCTTTTCTAGTAGATGCTTCTGCCTTCTGCAAAGCTGTCTGCAAGAAAAACGTTACCATTTGATGTTCCCACTTAAATAAAAGCTCATGTTAAGGAAACACATTTCTATGCTAGGTGTAAACCTATATAACTGTTCGTGTGTCTGGTATGAATTCCTGGGCTATCGCTTTATATGCTCAAAAGTGAAGGCCAGTGATATGACCTGGAGGCATGTAAATAAGCACAAGTGTTTGGCAGCTTCTCATCCCTTGCCATAAGGCTAAGAGTTTTGAATTCATGTCCCTAGAAATTGTTTAAATCTCCACAAACAGTATGAGGTTCATTTGTTTCTAATATTTCCACTTTTACCCGTCATTTAGAGATTTTTAAAAAAGGTTTTACTTTCTTTCTCCTGGGAACAGATTAATGGATAATCCCTAAGGATTAAAAACTATAATGCCAAAAGACAATTGTTGGACTATAATCATACTCCCCTGTCAGGATTTTAAATAATTCCAGATCTAAATTAAGCTTCCATGCAGAGGACTAACCTTCAGCATTTATCGATAGAAATTTGTATTATTTTGCTTGATCTTAACTACTAATGGAACTTTTTTTTTCTTTCACACTTATAAATAAACGTTATATGATTATATGCCTCCTTATCCCAAGTTAGTTTTTTAGGACTTTTTGTTTTATTTTGTTTTTATGGATGAATACCAATTGGGGTGATTTGAGTAAGAATGACTTCTGTAGGCTTTGACCTTTTTCAAACCTACTTTATTTGGGGTTCTTGGTGCTTATACCTCTCTCCAATCCACCTATCTTAGAGTGGAAGCAAAAGAGGTTCATGGAAACAAGAGAAGCAGACCTTTTAGACTCTGTTCCTTGGAGTGATTCCACTCTTCGTAGTCAGGATGTCAGCAGACCCATTAGACAGAAATCAGCGATTCAGCAAAGGTGACTGCAGCTGTAACAGCTGGAACCTAGAGCAGCAGCTGGAATCTGGAAGTGTTCTCTGGAGTGGCTCTCTTTCACAGAGTGATGAATAGCCAAACTATAAGAAGTAATCCCAAAGCCAAAAAGCCGAAACAGCCAAGCCTCTTGTTTGGGGGGATTTCTCCTCTCTCCTCTCTCTCTCTCTCCTCTCTCTCTCCCTCTCTCTCTCTCTCTCTCTCCTCTCTCTCTCTCCTCAGAGTCCATACTAGGGTGTTTATCAGTTGGCAAAGACCATGGCTCCTCAAGAGGTGTTTCCTTTTCTAGCAGACAGGCATCGCCTGTTTTCTCACAAGTCTGTTTCCAAGGGAAAAACACCCAACCCCTTACACAGTCTTATTCACAACCCACTTGGGATCAAAACAAAAAACTGTTTACATCTACAATAGACCTTCATGGGCTCATGTATCTGAAGACTTGGTCCCCTGTTGGTAGAACTGTTTTTGAAAGTATTAGGCGATGAGTCCTTGTTGGGGAAGGTGTGTTGCTGATGGCGAGCTTAAAGTCTCAAATGACTCCTGCCATTGTGCTCTGCCCTCCCACTTAGATTGCGAAGTGTGAGCTGTCAGCTGTTCCTACCCCCATGCTTCGCTTCAGAATCATGAGCTCTTACCCTCTGGAAGTTAAGCTCAACTAATTTTTTTCTTTTATGAGTTCCTGCAGTTGAAGATTGGTCAGTTCTGGAACATGCTAGACCAGTACTATACTGCTGAACCACACTCCCATCCCCTTGCTTAGGGGATCTAGGCAATTGCTCTATCACTGAGGCACATCCCAGGCCCTTTCTTTTATGAGTTGAAATTCTGTTTTGTCACAACAATAGAAAAGAAACTAATACAACCAACAACTATAAAAGTGGGTGCTCTTCACATTGAGGTATCATTTGGGAAACAACCAAAATTCACTTTGTGCTGCCTTTGTGTAATGAAGTAGTTCTGAAATGGTCCACTTACGTTGATGTTATTCAGGCAATTTGATTATGTGAAATCTCTCAGACCAAGTTGTTAGTATTAATGAACTTTCAGGCTCAGCATTGTGAACACATTGTGCTCTTGCCTTTTTCTCTAGTACACATACCTTCAAAACTATTGTCATCTGCAAGGATCAACTCAAAGTGACCTTGGGAGATCATCCTGAGGCTCTGATATTACCTGCATATGGAAAACAGCCCTGCATACTTACCTCTGCTCAGTCCTCCCTAGACACACTGCTTACTTGCATGCTTAAGATAAATACTTGTGGCATTAAGCAGCCGGGATGGGTGATATTATTTCACTTCAAAGAAAGATGATTACATTTTATTAATGTAAAATCCTTTGTATACCTGCTTAGCTTTCTGCTTTAAAAAACTTCTTTTGAAGACAAATGGACATAATTCTGCTCTCAGATCTAAGAAGATAAATTACAGGTCCCATCAAGGAGGATCTAAATGGAGATGGCTCTTTTCTCAGTCTTCCTTTGTGGATTACACCACAGAAATCTCCCAGGGCGAAAATTTAAAACATATTTGCTTTAGACTTGCCAAGTTTGGTATTATTTTTGCAATCTCAGTATGTTAAAAAAAAACTGTGTAGAGGTATTTTCGGTCTCTGTTTTTTTTTAATAGCTCTTTTACCTCTTTCTGTCTCTAACATCTATTTTCAGTAAAGAGAGTGAAAATGATAAGAAATTGGAATGAGGTGGCCTTTGTTTAAAAGGCATTCTTGTTCTTTCTATAAAAACTAATCAAAACCTTCTGTATTTGTTGCTCATCTTACCCTATTGTTATGGGCACAGTGTACATTGCTTATGGGATTACTGGGAAAATGAATCTTTAAACAATGAATAAAATAAGAACAGCTGGAAATATGCTTCTTCAGCAGTGAGTGTGGTAGTTCCTCCAGGCCCAGTGCTACCTACAATCTCCAAAGACAACAGATCACTCCTTCAACGTTGGTGCATTCTTCTTTTCAAAAGATTGGATGCTTTTCAATTTTCACTTTTAGGTTTGGATATGTTGTCTTAGGAGGCAAACAAATGTAATTTGTTTTTAAATATATAAGCTACTTCTAATTGACTAGGCTGATGTATATTAGATTCATGTCTTATGCTTTATCACAAACAGGATTTCAGCAATCCAGAAGGCAAAAAGAAAAAAAAATCTAATGTCTCTATTGTACCATCAACATTTATTTCCTTGAGCCTCTTGAAATTCTCAATCTTGACTCAACAGTTTTCTCAGTTGAATCAATAAGAAACTTCCTTGTGAAAAGAGATGTCAACCATCAGTCATCTCAAAGTTTCCTCCAGAACACCTGCTTCGCTTCAGACTTCCAACAAGAAATTGCAGGAAACATGTGATATCTTTAATAATGCGAGGGAGGTCATCTGGAGGGATTGCAGTGGTCCAGCAGTACGCTGAGAATTTTGTATGCACACTTTCAATTTGATCGCTTTCTCCAAAGCTCGCTCTGTGATGTCATTCCTCTCTCCTAGGTTTTAGACACCGAGAAAGCCTCTGTAACTCATTTATTTTCATATGTTCCAATGGTCAGAAAGCTTAAGTTCCTTTTTTTTTTTTAATCAATTAGAAAACAAAAGTCTGAAAAAAAAAAAAAGAAAAGAAAAGAAAACAAAAGTCTGAAGGTTGATCTAGAAAGACTAAAAAATATACTTCCTCATTCCCACTGGTCTTATGAAAATTTGTTCCAACACATCAACCTTCAAAGTAAGACACAAGTTTTATAAAAAATAATATTACCCAAGATGTCAGTTAAGGACACACTTAAAACTAGAGTCTAGTGACCTTATAATGGCATTTAATTACACTGGCGTCTCATAAGACTATGTAGTCTATTTGGTATGAATTTGTGTAAACCATGAAAACTACCATGCTATGAAGAATTATGCAGAAGCATCCTAAGTTAGAACCAAGTTGTAAAAAAAAAAAAAAAAAAAAAAAAATGACATAAAAGAATGAGACATCACTTGAAACTTCCTCACTGTAGTACAGTGGCTCTCAATCTGTGGGTCCCATATCAGATATCCTGCATATCAGATGTTTATATTATGATTCATAATGGTGGCAAAATTACAGTTATGAAGTAGCAACAAAAATAATTTTATGGTTGGGGGTGGGGGTTATCACAACATGACACACTGTGTTAAAGAGCCATAGCTTCAGAAAGGTTGTGAACCACTGCTGTAGTCTGTTCTGGAACCAGAGGTGAGTCACTAGCCACATGTACTGTAAGGGTCTGGATCTGACATGCTATTCAATGTTCTTTAAGTTCTCTCTTTTTAATATAATTTATGATAATACAAGTTTATAATCTATACTAAGGGAAGTGTTTATTTAAAAAAAAAAAAAAAAAGAACCAGGGCCCAAATGACAGGCAGTGCCGAGCGTCGAGGATGATTCTGCTTGGTGCAGAAGCAGAGCACAGTCTAACAAGCAAGCCTGCATCCTACAAGACTTGGCATGGTACCTCTATGTGATGGCAGGGCACTTGAGTCCTACTTACACATATAAATAGCAATGGCTTTAAGAGTAGCACTTCAGAATGCGGTGGGGAATAAGGAAAAGATTCTGTGAAATGTTGAAGACAACATTTGAGGAAGATGTGAGGCAATCACACTCACATTTCTCTAAGCTGAGGTTTAATCATATCTTTCCACAGGGACAACTGTGGCCAGGGTGGCATGCAGCTGTGCATGGAGCCACCAAAAGGAGACAGCAACTGGGTCTTAATTAGAAGCACATCTGAGTTTTGTTAACAATTTGTGAGCGATATTAATTTGTTGGCTTTTTACGCTGTACTTGTGTATTTATATGACACATGAGAGACAGATAAAAGAAAGAGAGAAAGAAAAGAAATAAATCAGGAGAAAAATGGAAAATAGAAGATGGTTAGCAGATATTGAAGCTTATGTGTGGACTTAATTTTGAGACAGGTTCTTTCCTAGAAAGAGAAAAACACATCACTAAAAAGCAGCATGTTAAGACAGCCCTGTGATGTCTTAGGTATCAATGAAATCTCATAGGCTCTCATCCAACTACAATTTTCAATAGCAGACATACAGAAAGGAAAACTGACATGAGGTAGAAAGTTCCTCATTGGTGGCATGTGCCTATAAGCCCAACACTTGGGAAGCTGAGGCAGGTGGACCATGGTATCTAAGCCAGTGTAGGCTGTATAACAAGATCTTATCTCAAAAACCCCACATATTTCCAAACATTAAATTAAGAAAATCTAGAGAACAATACTACACTATATAATCTGAGAGTGTAGAATTAATTTATTCTTTTGACCTAAACTCACTACTGATAATGGAATGGTGGTATAGTGTGTTTGCTTAGGCAACATTCAGCCATAAACAGGCCAACCTCATATGCTGAGCCATTGTACATTAATTTAACACAATTCTGATACTGTCTAAGCAATATACATACTCTTTGGCACAAGCTCATTACAAGCTAAAAATAGGAGTATTTAATATTCACTTGTACTCTTTAGGCCGCATAAAATCTAACAGAATGAAGTTTTAAAAGAATGTATTGACCTTTGTCCCAATCTCAGATTAATTAAAGTCAATACCTAGAGTTCTTTCCAATCTGAAAAAAAAAAAAAACAAAAACAACCCATCCTAAATTGATTCTTTTTTTTTCTTCCTAGTTCAAAATTGAAGCGTCTTGAACAATAAATCTCAAGTACAAAATTTTAAAGCCCAGGTACTTGTCAGCAAGGACCATTCTTTTTATTGTTGTGGTTTGTTTTATTTTTGAGATAGGGTTTCTTTATGTAGCTCTGGCTGTCTGGGAGCTCATTTCTTAGTAGACCAGCCTGGCCTTGAACTCAATGTCACAGAGATCTGCCTGCTTCTGCCTCCTGAATGCTAGGATTAAAGGCCATACCCAGCCAAAGCAAGGTCTGTTCTTTCACCTATCCCAAGTGATTCTGGGTCTGTTGATCAAAGTTGGAAGCCAAAATACATAAAGACAAATACTCCTGTACTCGGAGTCTAGGAAGCTTCATAGAGTTTAGAAATACAGATGCCTTGCTTGTAAGATTCCTTCTGCTTTAAAGTTTCATGTCATGAAGAACAAAAGTCTTGAGTAGAATATAGAGTATAAGTGGGTGAAGCCATTGAGGGCAGATACATTGTAAAATAATTAGAAGACTCATCCATTTATCAACACCTACTGCTAATAAACACACCAGCGTGTGCATAACTGATGACAAGTAGATGAAGGGAGTGCCATTTTGCTGGAGGTGACCAACTAAAACACGGAGACAGAGGAGATGTGTCTTCACAGGGGTGAGAAGGGTTGGTGGTGAATAAAGTCCAGTCCTACCAGAGGGGGAAAGCATGTTGAGTTAATGTCTTCTGATGGCCATAAGTTTATTGTATAAAAAAAACATGTTCTAACAGGAGGAATAGTAAAGGCCATGCTGAGAAGCCAGGTCAGTTAGCAGGGAAGGAAACCAGTGAGTCAGTTTAAGAGAGACCTTCATGTGAGCTGTGAAAATCTGCATGGCCTTGACCTACAAGATCTGCTACACCAACAAAGCGGAATTCCCACAGGCACATGAAATCCACTGCCACTGCTAACGGCTACAAAACCTCTAGGCTGTTAAAGAAAGTAAATTACAATGTGCTGCTAAGTTTTTCAATATTAAAAAAAAAATAAAATAAAATGCATGAAGACATAAAGAGACTGGATGAAGGAAGAGAGAAACTGCATAGGGTATCAAAACATCTGATGCCCGAGAAAGACAGGAAGGTGCCCAAGAGTGCCAGGAAAGACAGGAAAGTGACCTTGACCTCTAAAGCAGACAGACTCATGAGAATCTGCAAGATGTTGCATTTCTGTAGTTCTATCAATGCAATATGCTTAGAAGAATTTCTCACTTTCTCTTTCTGTTAAGAAGAAAAAACTCTATAAAATAGCACTATTAATTTATTGTGTGAGTGTATATATGTGGATAAGAGGGTTGCGTGCCACGGCTTGGGTATGAAGGTCAAAAAATGTATCTTTTAGATTTATTCTTGGTATTGTTTTATGCATATCAGTGTTTGCTCGCATGCACATATGTACATCATATGCCTGTCTGGTGCCCACAAAGTTAAAAAGAGGGTTTCAGGTTCCCAGAGAATGAAATTACAGACAGTTGCAAGCCACTGGGGGGGTTCTGGGAATCGAACCGTAATCTCTGCAACAGCAACAAGTGATAGAAAAGAATCTATGGAGTTAGTGCTTTCCTTCTGCCATGTGGGACCTGGGGAATGAACTCCAGCTGCCTGTCATCTCCAACCCCTCTCACTGGCTCTGCTTCCCCGCTTGTAACTGGACACACTGAAGCTCCGAATTCACAATTGAATTTTGCATAGAATGATACGCAGTACGTAGAGATGATTAAGTTATAATATCATTATCTTGTCTATAGTTTTGGCTTCCACATATTGGTATTATTGAATCATCCTGGACTATTGGAAATCTGATCTACAGTTTCCTTTGTTGCTCTTTCCTGGGAAACTCCAGAACAGTACTCAATGGTCAGCTTTTGGCATTGTGACATCGCTTGACCAAAGTGCATCTTCTGATCCTTGCAAATCAAATTAAAACAAACATAGCCATGGTATGGTATAATGGTGTGGGTGATGATTGATTTGGGAGTGCATGTGGGAGTGCATGTGGGAGTGCATGTGGGAGTGCATGTGGGGTGCATGTGGGAGTGCATGTGGGAGTGCATGTGGGAGTGCATGTGGAGTGCATGTGGGAGTGCATGTGGGAGTGCATGTGGGGTTGCATGTGGGAGTGCATGTGGAGTGCATGTGGGAGTGCATGTGGGAGTGCATGTGGGAGTGCATGTGGGAGTGCATGTGGGAGTGCATGTGGGGGTGCATGTGGGAGTGCATGTGGGAGTGCATGTGGGAGTGCATGTGGGAATGCATGTGGGGTTGCATGTGGGAGTGCATGTGGGAGTGCATGTGGGAGTGCATGTGGGAGTGGCATGTGGGAGTGCATGTGGGAGTGCATGTGGAGTGCATGTGGGAGTGCATGTGGGAGTGCATGTGGGAGTGCATGTGGGAGTGCATGTGGGAGTGCATGTGGGAGTGCATGTGGGGTTGCATGTGGGGTTGCATGTGTATGTGTGCATGTGTATGTGCATGTGTGTGTACGTGTGTGAGTGTATTGTGTGTTTGTGGGTGGATGTGCATGTACATGTGTGTGTACTTGTATGTATGCGTGGTGTGTGTGTGTGTGCACACATAGGTTATGACTGGAAGGCAATTGCCACACTCATGCATGGAAGCAAACTATGATGCTGAAGTCTTCAATAATATACGGATGAAAATATTTCTTAGTTACTAACTTTTTTCTTCTGCTGTTGCTGCTATTTTTAGTTTATTCTTAAAGGAAAATAACACTTAAGCCCCATAGCCAATTTTAAAGAAGCATTTCATGGGAATGAAAGGCAAATCTCTTTTATGTTTGTTAACATAGTATTTATACATTTCTTTGTTCATGTCATATACATTTAAATGTTTCATAGTATACATAAGAAAGTAATATGATTATAAAGATAGTTATTTTAATTATTTGTTTTTATTTTCACGTGTGTGTTGTGTGTATGTGCGTGTGTGTGTGTGTGTGTGTGTGTGTGTGTGTGTTGTGTTGTTAATATGGCTTGGGCATGCAGGTAGCCATGGTATGGAAAAGAGAGCATTTAATCTCCTGGAGCTGGACATACAGACAGTTGTGAGCTAATTGATACGCAGGGGAAGGGAAAGCCCAATCTTCACTTTTTCAAGAACAGCAAGTAACCTTAGCTACCACTGCATCTCTCCAGCCCCTGCAAGCTTATTCCCAAATGAGGACTTCTTTTCTCTCCCTTTCTTCTTTGCTTTGCTAATGTGTTCTATAATCTCCTCCTGAAATGACCAGTCTCAAACCTCAGTGCCTTGTCATGTTTACTCCAAAGTTGTAGAATCTTGCCTAGACACATAGCTACACTCACAGATGATTATTCATATGGATTCTGATGCCCTTTCATTGTTTATCACATTGTGAAAAAATGGATTCTGAGGTGTTCGCTGTGAACCCCCCCCCCCCCCCACCGCTTGCCTTCCTTTGAGATGACATCTGGAACTTGGAGTAAATTCAGTGGAGGGAAGATCATTGAACACAGATGACTCAATGTGGAAACTGTTACATAAAATCGCAAAGTATTAAGATCTAGCTCAGTGCTGCAGCATTTGCCCAGCATGTGTGAGGCCCTGGGTTCTATCCTTAGTATCACTGATTGTTTTTGTTTTTTTTTAAGCGCCTTTGTTTTCATGTTGCATTAACCAGATGTGGTGGTGTGCATCTGTAACCTTAGCAGTTGGGAAGCCGAGGAGGGAGAACTGCAAGCAGTCTGGGTCGCATGAGGTGACCACCAATGACAAGAACAGCAGGTAGGATGCAGGCATGGGCATTCAGCTCAGTTGGTAGCGTGTTTGGCCGCAGTGCCGCATCACTAGGCAGGTGGCCTGTGCCTGGAGTTGTAGCACCCTGGAAGGTGAAGCAGGCGAATGCAAAGTTCAGTCATCCTCAGCTGGACTGGGATATTAGAGGTCCCATCTCGGCAACAGCAGCAACCAAAGATGGTAAGTCTCTGGCTCGGTCTCCATTTTGCTTGACTCTCAGCCACTTGATCCTCTAGACATAATGTACAGAACAAGGGCCTCAAACCAAATTCCACAACATCTTCCATATTGGATAAAAGGGTAGAGTTTGGAAAGGCTGGAGTTAATAATTGAAGGCAGGCTTTCCCTGCAGAGAGCATGCAAACCATCACCTCACTCCAGAGTGGCTGCAAGGTTTACCACTCAACCCCCAGTACAGTAACAGAGACTTCTGAAAAAAAAAAAAAAAAAAAGCTGCTCACTTGTCAAAATGAAGACAGAGTTTAAAAGGTGGGCAAATTGCTGAAGGAGAAAGGAGAGCAGAGGGCTTCCACTAAGGGTGAAGAAATCTGTGGTCAACATGTGTTGAGAGAGGTTTGGTTTCTTTAAAAACCTAATTATGTTATAATGAATTTATTTTTGTTTAATCCAGGTGTGGATAAGAGGCTGCCTCACAGAAGGTGATTATGATTTGCCCCATGTTCTAGCAGGGACGTGATCTTTGCCAGCTGCAGATAGTTTAAATCTGGAGATTCTGGAAGTGTAACTGGGATAGCCCCTGAGAGCGCCTGCAGTGGCTGCTGCTCCCCTGCTGCTACTCCACTGCTGCTGGTTCGTTTTGCTGTTGCATTTGCTACTGCTGGGTTGCTGGGTTGCTGGGTTGCTGGATTGCTGGGTTGCTGGGTTGCTGGGTTGCTGGGTTGCTTGCTGGCTTGCTGGCTTGCTGGCTTGCTGGCTTGCTGGCTTGCTGGCTTGCTGGATATTCTGACGATGAAGATTGGAGAAACTCTACATCCCTAATCAGCAGGAATTAGCCTGTAAAGTTCTATGCCCACTTTTCCTCTAACCTTCTTTCTTTCCTCCCTAGTGCTGAGGGATTGGAAGGGACTGGGTGGAATAAGGGCTGGAACGAGGGTAGAGGTATAAGAAACCAAATAAAATAGATTTTAAAAATATGCCAAGAAACACAAGGCCAAAGTTGTTATCATTTTTAAGGACCACCTGTGCCTCACAAAATGGCAAAACATTTACCACCAAGCCCAAGGACCTGACTTTGATCACTGGGACCCACACAGTAGAAGAGAAGCAAGTCCATCGAGTTTTCCTGTGACCTCCACATGAGCACTGTAGCACACACGTGCTTTTCTCCCTGTGCCATCTCTCAAGTTTGAGCAGCACATTGATTCTGCAATCAATACCTGCACATGTGTTTATTAAATACTGGTGCTCTGTATTTCTATGCTATATTCCCAGTAATGAAATTTATTAAATTATATACGCTCATATAAATCTCCACAAAAGCCAAAGCTGTTAATATTCTTCAATGAATAAACAAAAGTTCTTTTTTTTTTTTTTTTTTTTTTTTTTTACCAAGTCCCAGTCAACCATAGAGATTAAGTCTCTTTTCAGTGTTTGGCACACACAATAACCACTATGATATTGGTTTTTGTTTCTGTAAAGAAAAATGACTTTAGGTATCCTATGATTTTTACCACAAGCCAGACTCTCTGATTGGAAAAAGCTGTTAAAAAGACACACTAAAATGTTAACCCACACTTGGTAAGTCTGAGGCAAGAGGGAGTTTGATTGGCTAAGCAGAATCTCACAGTGTCAAACTGGAAAGCTGGAACTGAACATGTCAATCACAGACTCCTGTTCTTTCAGGCAAGGAGCTCAGCTTCATGAACAGATAAGCTGTGCTGCCAGGTACAATGAATTGTAAGCAGGCAGGATGAGTGCATCAGGACCTGGGAACAGTAAGTGTTTGAAAGTGTAAACACAGAAAGTTGTGAGAAGAAGAACTCAAGGAATGTGTGAGGATTGAAGTTCCTTTAGTGGAAGTGGCAAATGTGATAAAGATGGCTTAAATACAAATCTTATTTAAGGAGTTGTACCTCATGCTATAAAAAGGATGAGATGTCTTTGATAGGAGCAGAGCCTAACTACCACATTTAGGAAAAGTGATGCAGAGCTGTGCGTACAGAACAGATTTTTGTATGGTGCGTTTCTGTAGTGTCATGGTCATCATTCTTGCTTAACAGAGCAGATTTTGAAATATGCAAGTTTAAGCAATTGTTCATTTTGTCCATAGATTTTATTGTTGATCCCTGACATTTAAGCATTATAACACAAATATATATATAATATAAATACATATGTAGAAAAGTCTATATTTTCCAAATATTTTTATTATATTATTTTCTAATTATTTAAAAGTTCAGTAGGTATAAATTCAGCTATTTTATCTCTAACAAGGCTAATCACTCTGTGTGTATGTGTGTGTGTACATGTGTATATACACATCTGTGTATATGTGTGTGTATATGTGTACATGTGTATATACACATCTGTGTATATGTGTGTGTATATGTGTACATGTGTATATACCATCTGTGTATATGTGTGTGTATATGTGTACATGTGTATATACACATCTGTGTATATGTGTGTGTATAAATGTGCATATACACCATGTGTACATGTGTGTGTTCATTTGAGTGTGTGCTGGTATGTGTGGAGTCCGTTCAGAGGTCAACTTAAGGTGTTTTTGTCATTCATTCTCTGCTTATGTTTTATTACTTCTTTCATCTTGAGGGCTTATAATATAATTGCATTATTTTCCCTTTTCCTTTCCTCCCTCCACACTCGCCTATGTCCTCTTCCTTGTTCCCTTTCAATTTCATGACCTCTTTTTGTGCTGTGTTGTCACATGCATGTATGTTCATGTACACACAGAGATAGAGACATATATATGTGTGTATATATATATATATATACAGACTGATCATCTTTATAATGTTACATGTATGTATGTTTTAAAGGCTCTGTAAGAGCAATCAGGAAGGTTGTAAGAGCCAAAGGATCAGGGAGTTTGCTGTGAGACTGTCTGCTACTGAGGGCAGAAGCTACACCCATAAAATCTCACCTGCAGGACTATCTAAATCTGAGCAACAAGGACAACAAAGTCTAGACACGTGAAAATTGGTGAGGAAAAGTCCATGATGGCTGAACCCTACACCAAGGTCCAAAGGCAGTTAAGACATGCTGAGAGTGAGAAAATAATCTTGCCCAGCGAAGAGTACCCCAATTAGCTACTTAGCTTATCACCTGACTTAAAAGAAAAGATTTATTTTATTTTATGTGTATGTCTGCATGTATATATGTGTACCATGTGTGTACCTGTTACCCATGAAGGCCAGAAAAACAGCATCAGATCCCTGGAACTGGAGTTATAAAGGTGCCTTGTGTGCTGCCATATGGAAGCTGGCAGCTGAACCCAGGTCCTCAGCAGCAACAGCAAGTACTCTAACTGATCAGCCATCTTTCCAACCAGAACTTTTTTAAAAAAAGATAAGTTCTCTCACTGAAACAGAGCTCACTGACTAGATAGACAGGATGCACAGAAAGCTCCAGGGAGCTGCCTGTCTCTGCTCCCCAAAGCACCAGAGCTACAGCTGTGCTCCCATACCCCGCTTGCTACACAGATGCAGAGGATTTGAACTCCGATGCTGGCGTGACAGGTGTTACCAACTGCACCATCTCCCAGCCCTATCTTTTCTTGTTATATGTTTTTGTTCTAACATTGCTCCAATACACTGGAAGGAACTGGTAGCAATCGAGTGGCCGGTTTCTTAGGCACCCATTACATCTAAGCAATTGCACACAGGTCATGTGTTTCAAGAATCAAGCTTGAAAAGAAAATTTTACCATTTTTTATTATCATGATTAACAGATAATATTGTATGTATCATGTAAACAATTCTTTTAAAATACTTAAAATATTTGTGCATTGTAAAATGGTTAAATCTAGCTAGTTAACCAATATATTCCCTCAGTAGTTGTTTTTTGTAGTAGAAACATACCCAGTCTACTTTTTCCAAGAATAAAATGTTTGTCACTGATTATACAATACACCCCTTGAACTTATTCTTCTTAATAATAATTTCATAGCCCCTGACCAGCATCAACGTCTTTCCTAGAAACAGCATTCTGTCCTGTACGTCTACGAGATCAGCTAAGTTAGATTCCACGTGTGAGTGGCCTTTGTCACAAAACACTTAATAAAGTCCTTGAAAAGAAGGCACAAGCAGACCAAATAACAACCAGTTAGACTAAATTAGTGATGCACAGTCTCCGGTCAAAGAAAGCCACAGTACTTGATTAACTTCACTGCCACAATTGTATCAAATTTCTAAAGAATATCTGATATCAAGTATTTAAATTAAATATTGAGAGGTGGCCTCGGGTGTGGAGAGCAGTCACTGCTTTGCACAAGAGCCAGGTTCAGTTCCAGCACTTACAAGGGTGGCTTGCCACCATCTCTAACTCAGGTTCCAGGGAATTGATACGCCCTCTGACTTCCATGGGCACTGGTCATGCATGTGGTACATGTACATATATGCAGACAAGCATTCATATACATAAAAACTTTTAAATAAAATAAATAACATTTAAACCTCATAGTTACAAAAACATTAAGAGAAAGGATAATTGCCAATATACTTTTACACGATCAGTTTTACCCCCCTATAAAAGTCAGAAAGAGGGATGCACATACACTCACATTTGAAGAAATACCGAACATTCCCAATGAATACAGTTGCAAAAATCTTCAACAAGCAAATTCAGCAGGACAGAAAAAAAAATGCATTCACTGTGATCAAGAGGGAGTCATCTAGGCATTCAAATGTTTCAATAAACCCAAATCAAACAAAAGCGACATCCTGTATTGGTTTATGAAAAATGAAAATGCATAATCATCTTAATAGATACAGAAGAGAAAGTTGAGAGAAATTTAACATGTTACATACAGCAAGAATGCACTTCAACATATGTGCTAAACCCAGAACTAACATCGTCGTGGACAAGAAAAAACTGAAAAATGTGCCTGCAAGATATGAAAAAAAGTCAATGATATCCACTTCCACTGGATATTCACAATATTCTAGAAGACCTACCCAAGAAAGTGATTAGGCAAGACACAGAAACAAGGACATCAATAGATAACTGGGGGGGGGGGGGGGGTTGCCATCCATCTGTTACTATATAAATAACATCAGAGCATTTAGCATTTACCATGATACTAACAAGCTAATGAGCCAGGCAGCTCTTAAATGTCTCTAGAAGGACTACCTTGTTCACTCAGTGCCTAAGGCAATCCTTAAAATGACACTGTGAGGTTTAGGGCAATCTCAGAAAAACAGGGACTGGAATCCTTTAGTCAGTTTCTATTCTGTGATTACCAACATCTAGCCAATTGCCTTAAAGAATTATTAATGCATAAAATATGATGAGTTCCACAGGCATCAGACATATCTGTGTAAGAAAATCCCATGCACATGATTCACTAGAAGCCATTAAAACTGTACAAAAGCCATGTCTGCTAAAATGAGTAAGATGTGATTTTGACCACGAACCCAGTTTATTTATTTTTATTTCCTGGGCTATATTTCACTTCCTTAGATAGCGTGTAGACTTTTTAAAAAGTTAAAAAGACAAAACAAAACAGGAAAGTTGATTAAACAAACAGCACACTTGATAAATAAGGCTAAGATGTCTAGGACTGTGGGCAGGAACATGAGGCAACCCTGAGACAGGATGGTGCATCTGAAGGAATTTGAAAAATGACATACAAATAAAGATAGTGTAGTCTCCAGCACCAGTGTTTTCAGTTCTAAAACTTCATGATTTCACTCACCCACACCTAAGAAGAGCCCAGAGATATGAAACAAAAAATTCCCCAAATAAAAGTTATATTTTTAAATTATCCCCTCCACCCAGGCCAGGAGTTACCACTGCTTTGTGCAGAACGTGTGCCCACCAGGCAGTTAGGGAACATGTGTTCAGCTGTATCCTCAGTTTCCCGTGCCCTCTGTGTGCCTTGGAGCATGTCCTCCATGGATAAAGAAGGAATCACCACTGGGTGCTTACTATGGAGTCTGGTTAACATAAGAAATTCTCTCCCTTTCAAATCATTCCAGAAAGATGGTTTTCAATTCCCTGTGAGAAGTAGGTCATTTAATTTCAAGTGCCCAAAAGTTGTTGTGCCCCTAGTGCATGCCTACAGTGTTGACATGCTTTTGACATTCAAGCTTATGATGCATACTCTTTACTCAGGATTCAGAGCTCCTGGGGTACAGATGTGTGAGCATCTTGCTTTCCACTAATGTCACTTGCCATTAAAACATCATCATTGCCACTGTCAGATATGACACTTTGAGGGAAATGTGAGTCTGTAGGTATGAAAGGCAGTGTGTATGCATAATTTATGTTACTTTATTAGACTAATTTGCAGACCAAATGTTTTTCTTGTTATAGTAGTTTAATGTGCTTTAATTTAGGTTTTGAGGAGAACATTATTTCTTCTCCTGTAAATTTGAAGGAAAGCTAATCTCTTACTTGCCTTTCTTTGGTGTTGTCTTATGCACTTACAGTGGCATAGACACTCCCCTGAACACGTTGTGTTTCTGACTATCAGTGACAGCAAAGTCCAATACTCTACAAAATTTAAGTTGTATCAGAACAATGAAAAAATGTGTTGTATATATGTTTTATTTTATATTTACTTACGCATGGAGCGGGAGAAGTTGGGAGGGTGTGAACGTGCCATAACATATGAGTAGAGGCCAGAGGATAAATTGTGAGAGCTGGTTCTCTCCTTCTACCATGTGGAGTCTAGGGATTGAACTCAGGTCATCAGGCTTGGTAGCAAGCACCCTTGCCCACTGAATTATCATTCCAGTCCAATCTTATTTCTTTTATGATGTCATTAGCTAACAAATTTAACTGTCAAATCAATGAGAAACCTATACACACATTCATATTGCATACTTTATCATAATTTGATGTGGACTGGCAAGATCGTTCACTGGGTAGGGTTCTTGATGCCAAGCCATCCTTGGAACCCATATGGTGAAAAGAGAAAAGAGACTTCAGGAAGTTGTCCTGTGACCTCCATGGGCATGCTGTGACATTCACACGCGCGCGCGCACAAACATAAACACACACACACACACACACACACACACACACACTTAAAAATATCACTTACTAGATGTACAGTTTTGAGCAAGCTATGTGAACCTGAGCCTAGTTTTTCTAGTCTGTCGAATGTTGATGTATTTAGTATGTAATCTATATGTAATATGTCAGTTCTTAGCTAAATTTCCTTCCCATCATCTTCTCTGATATCAGTATTCTTAGTGGCTCTCACTGCCGAGGATCTCACAGGTCACAGCAACTCCACAAGGTAGCAGGACATGATTAAATAATATTAACAACAAAGGAGACATCATAAAATATGGTATCATTTATTACCGAAGGCAACATACTAAGTTCCAGAAGAGATAAGCCACTCCACGCACCGGAGACACACCAGCTATGTAGCGGTTTGTCATAGGGACTCAGGAAAAAGCAACTGCCCCACCTTTTCTCAAAACAAAAGCACAACTGAGAAAGAAAACACTGGCTGGAGCCTGGTACAACCTCTGCAAACACATTATACAGTGAAATCTTTACCTTTATACTTGTTCAAGCCATTTTCCACTGTGGAGACGGATTAGGATTTCTTAGATTCCTATGGGCCATACATGTTGCCCTGATAAGCTGCTTTGGGTCACGTGTATAAGATAAACTCCAAGCTCCTCTCCAGCCAGTTAAAGGACAACAGCAGTGTTATGCAGATCCATTTCAAATGCTTTGCTCAGCTTAATTGCAGCAAATTCTATCATTCTCCCAATCTGATTGTCTCTATCAAAATGTCTGGATCCATCTGTGTCTGGGAGGGGAAGCTTGCTCACTGGCTTCAATCTAATTATCAGCAGCCATCCATGAAGCACAACATGTCTTGTACAAATATTTTGACTGATCATCTAGGAACTTGAAAAACGGCCTTGCTTCATGCATGGCTTGTCTTCTTTAAAAAAAAAAAAAAAAAAAGCATATGGACTTGTCAAAAGAAGAAAAAAAAAAACACTTTTCTGTAGGCGGGTGACTTGGTGATCATGAGGCAATTTTTTGTCATCACTGTCTACAGGGAAATTGGAAGGGTCACAAGCCATTGACATGTCGCCATTCGACATCTAAAAAGCAAAGAAAAACAATAAATAACCAGAAAGCACTATGATGACTTGTTGTCCTCCTGGCATTTTTAATGTTTTTCTTCAGAGTTTATTAATAGCTAAAATATTCATTTCAGTGAGGAGTCAAAGTAATGAAGCATATTAATTTAACCTTTTTATTGGAGATAGGAAAAAAGGCACACAGAGTAGGAGTGAGGAGGGCAACTTGCCTGTGTGTGGTTCTGGATTTCTCAGCAGAGTAAATGCTCTGACTCGAGCAGTGGTTTGTGATCTCTGTCTGCTCTGATTCTGCAACACATGGCTGACATGGTTATTGTGAGAATTCGGTCATTCACACAATGGGATTTAAAAAGCTGCAGTAAACTCTAAGTCAGAAAGCCAAATATTTTGGCCTTTTTTATAATTGACTTGTTTTTTTATCCTATTAGTTGAAAATAATGTGACATAAAGACATAGAAAGTGCACTGCCTGTAAGGTCGAGGTGGAAAAATTTCCCAAGTGGACTGGAAATAGAGTTGATGCAGGTTCAGGGTGCTTTACTGGGGCCATGTTAAATAGGAACTTCAAGACATTCCTACTTGCTTGAAATAAAATCTGCCAAAGGAAAGAGTGATTATATAGTCTCAAAAGATGACTCTGGGTTTAAGGGACAACAGATACAGTCAAGCAAAAGCCTTATCTCAGAAAGTGAGAAGGAAGAAAAATTAAGACTTAGTACATGGTCAAAAATACATCGAATAGATGAACCTTATATTTTATTTATTTTTTTATTTTTTTACAATGAAACAGATCTTTGTTTGGGCCAACTTGAGTTCTCAGACAAAGAATCCTTTGGTGCTATTGTTGCTTCTTCATTAATTCTTCCTGATCCTCAAGACCAATTAATAGTCAATGAATCAATTATAAAATGCATACTTTGCATCTCTAATGTTCCTATTCACCCACTGGTTCCTGCTTCCAGTCTGATCTTTGTATGAACCTCTCCTCCCTCCCTCTCAGCTCCTGATTGCTTTTCTTCTACATCAACCCCAGAAGCCCACCTCACAAAAGCAGACAAATGACAGACAGAAGGCCACTGCCATTGATTTCCTATGTTTAATAATAGAATGGAGTTGTGGATGGTTCAATTAAAATGTGGTTTACTAGTCACTGAATAAGGTATAAAAAAAAATCAATGTTTTGAAAGATTTGGAATTAATACACTGAACATAAGACTTAGACTATTTATAATAGTGGCACACTACTGGAGAGGTAGAAAGCATTTGGTCAGATTAGAATCTTGTTTTGTTTTTATAAACTGAAGTTGGAAGCAGAAACGTAATTCAACCTTGATTTGAGAACAAATACTTATTCATTAACATAAAAAAGCTATTCAGTGGAGTAAATAACGTGGTTATTTAGAGTAACTAGATTTAAGTAGACACAAGCTATAACAAATGCATGTCTATTTGATGACGTTAGCAACAAATGAAAGAAATTAGGTAAGATAAAAAACCTGTTCATCAGCAAGCAAGGGACTTGGATCCAGCTTCAACATTGTCACAAGCTACGTGCATGACCTCAGTTGCTCAATGAGCACTCCCCAACTCTTGGAATTGTGCCTTATTTGCAAAAGGTCGGTATTGAAATGAATCATGACCCTTTTTTTCTGAAATTCTGATTCTCTCTCCCCGGCCCTCTCTCTCTCACCCTCACTCTCCCTCCCTTCCTCCCTCAATCCCTGCCCCCTCTCTCCTTCTATGCTTTCTTTCTTTCTTTTAGGATAAGAAACTTCCTATGTTGTAACTGTGTGCACAGGCTTTAAGACCTGTGAGCTACTTGGATGAAAGACCATTTTCTAACTTTTTATTTCTAACCTAAGAATTACACACAACAACATTTCATCTCATAACGAAGAAGCAGTAGGGTTTTTATCTGTGGCACCTGTATCCCAATGAAGAGTAACACAGTCAGCAGTAACAGTTGAAATTCTACCCCTGGACCCTTTATTATCTCCTTTGTAATAGTATGTAAGTGTACTGAGGAAAAAAATGATTCTTGTAAATAATTCTCTCTCTCCATCTCCCTCTCCCTCTAGTTATCTCTCCCCCTATAATATCTTTTACCAAATGTCCTTTTCTTTTTCCAATGAAGTGTATACTGTAATAATTATTAACTTATCTTAAAAAATTAATTTTGAGGTGATTCATCAAGCAATCTTAAAATTCATCCAACATCCAATCCAGTCTCCTAAGTGGGGTCATAATCAATCATATCACCACAGTTTTTCTGTGACTTATTTCTAAAGTATGTGTCAGTAATGAAAAGAAAGAATAGGAAAATTAGAAGATAAATAATATAAATGTATTTTTTAAAGCCAAGTACGGTCAAAAATAAGTAAATTTTGAAATCCATTGTGCTTAGGATTCTTAGATCATTTTGAGTCATTTGCCATGTTCTAAAAGTGATGGCTTAACTTAGCTTTAAACTCCAGAAATATCTGTGACACACACCCATGAACCAGGATGGGTGGCAGCACTGCCCTTCCTGACTATGTCTTCACTGAGTGAAATTGCAGCTTCACTCTGAAAGAAAATAGTGACTCCCCTTGAGCCCTAAGTTCAAGTCAGTACTAAGAATAATGTACTTTTCTCAGGACTGGCAGGCTTACAACCAATTTCTAGAATTTGATAGCATGGTTATAATTTTTCTGAGCATATCTTATACATACACACACACACACACACACACACACACACATTCTGGATAAATGTTTTCTTTGACCTTACTAGCTGCTTTACCCTTTCACTCTCACTCTCCTTTCTCATTTTCTTTCTGAAACATTTGTCAGTGTTTATAAGACTATACCATAGCAACTGATAAAAGGCCTTTCTTTTCTAGAATTTCATAGTGTGATCCTTGGTGGAGATTACTTAATTTATTAAGAATACTTATGCCTGTGCATGAGTGTACAGACAGTCAACACTCTGGCCCTTGGAGAAAACATTAGTGTCAGTTTTGTCCTCATTTTAAGTTCAAGGACCAAAAACAGGACATCTGTGGTTGCTTTCAGAACTATTATTTATTGTAAAAAAAAAAAAAAAAAAAAAAGCGGAAGTCAGCGAAGAAGCCGATATCTTTAGAACGCTGATGAGAATATATAGGTATAGGTATCTATTCAAGCTAAATGTTTATCTATCAAAAATTAAATTTCAAAATGAAGATGAAAGGAAAACATGTTTCATAAGTGAAATCTGTGAAAAAGTACAAGATGAAAGCAAGCTGCATGGCCTCACATACTAACGCCATTTCTTAATTTGTTTTTAATTTATATATTCATTTACACCCCGATCATATCCCCATCCTTCTTCTCTCCCAGCCCCTGCCTCCCACCCTCTTTCCTCTCCCCTTGTCCTTAGAAAAAGAGTCCCAACAAACAACAACCTACCCCAAGACATTAAGTTGCATCAGGAACCACTGAAACCAGGCAAGGCATCCCGATTAGTGTGAAGTGATAGAAGGTAGGCAACAGACTCCATGTTCATAGACAGCATCTGTTTAATTACTAGGGGACCCACACGAAGAACAAGCTGACTATCAGTTACATATGTGTAGAGAGCCTAGGTCCAGTTCATACATGGTCTTTAAGCTGGTGCTTCCATCTCTGTAAGCCTCCATGGGTCTGGGTTAGTTGACTCTGTTGGTCTTCTTGTGGCATTCTTTTTTTTTAATTATTATTAATTAATTCATATGACATCTCAATAGTTACCCCATCCTTTGTATCCTCCCATTCCTCCCTCTCTCCCTCCCTCCCTCCCTCCCGCTTTCCCCCTACTCCCCTCTCCTATGACTGTGACTGAGGGGGACCTCTTCCCCCTGTATATTCTCATAAGGTATCAAGTCTCTTCTTGGTAGCCTGCTATCCTTCCTCTGAGTGCCACCAGGCCTCCCCATCAGGGGACGTGATCAAATATGGGGCACCAGAATTCGTGGGAAAGTCAATCCACACTCTCCACTCAACTGGGGATAATGTCCTGCCCATTGGCTAGGTCTGGGTCAGGGTTTGATGTTTATTGCACATATTGTCCTTGGCTGGTGCCATAGTTTGAGCAAGACCCCTGGGCCCAGATCTGCTCATCATGATGTTGTTCTTGTAGGTTTCTAGGACATTCTGGATCCTTCTATTTCCCCATTCTCCCATACTTCTCTCACCTAGAGTCCCAATAGGAGGTCCCCACACTCTATCCCAATCTCCTGGTAAGTGAAGACTTTCATGGGACATCCCTTTTCGGCAAGTATTCAATTATAAGTGAGTATATACATGTGAGTCTTTCTGGTCTCAGTTAAACTCAGTATGATCATTTCTAGTTCCATCCATTTGCTGGCAAATTTCAGGATTTCCTTGTTTATAATAGCTGAGTAGTATTCCATAGTGTAAATGTACCACAGTTTCTTTATCCATTCTTCAACTGAGAAACATTCTGGCTATTATGAATAAGGCTGCTATGAACATGGTTGAACGTATGTCTGTTGGTGTTGGTGGAGCATCTTCTGGGTATATTCCAAGGAGTGGAATAGCTGGGTCTTGAGGAAGCCCTATTCCCATTTTTCTGAGATAGCACCAGATAGATTTCCAAAGTGGCTGTACTAGTTTGCATTCCCACCAGCAATGAAGGAGTGTTCCTCTCTCCCCACATCCTCACCAAGCATGTGGTGTCGCTTGAATTTTTGACCTTAGCCATTCTGATGGGTGTAAGATGGAATCTCAGAGTTGTTTTGATTTGCATTTCCCTGATGACTAAGGAGGTTGAGCATTTTTAAGTGTTTCTCAGCCATTTGATATTCCTCTGTTGAGAATTCTCTGTTTAGTTCTGAGCCCCATTTCTCTATTGGGTTATTTGGTTTGGTGGTGTTTAATTTCTTGAGTTCTTTATATATTTTGGATATTAGTCCTTTGTCAGATGTAGGGTTGGTGAAGATCTTTTCTCAGTCTGTAGGCTGTCACTTTGTTCTGTTGACAGTGTCTCCTGTCTCTCTATATGTCTCTTTTATGTCTTCAATCTGCTTGGTTGCATCCTCCTGCAATTGTTTACAGATTTCATTCGTTTATTCCATTATCACCTTCTTTACTAAGGATTGAGGTCCTTTTCTTGTATTTTGATTGTGTTTGGGTTCTCAGGGTTGTTTTCTTTAGGATAGCTGGGATCTGGAGATGCTAAGATGTTTTGGTTTTTGTTGTTTGCATTCTTATGCTGTCCTTTCGTCATTTGCTGTTTCTGTTGATGGGATGTGGCTTCTGGTGTCCTTCACTGGTTGTTGAGAGTGGGTGCTTCGTGAATGATTATAGGTCATGTGCTCTTGCCTGTGGGGATCAGGGAGTTTTCCCTGGAACAGGCAGGTGACCTAGTTTCCACTCCTGGAGACTTTGCTCTACACCGTAGGCTCCAGGCTGGGTCATCAGAGGGTAGGCTCCCGCCCGGTCTCTTTCATGTTAGTGCTGCAATTCAGGCAAGCTGTTATGGAGTCTCAGATAGAGGCTGGCAAGCTCTGCCTGGGCAAAAAAAAAAATATGTAACACTTCATGAATTTGCCTGTCATCCTTGCCAGGGGCCATGCTAACCTTCTCTGTATCATTCCAATTTTAATATGTGTGCTGCTGAAGCGAGCACTCTTGTGGCATTCTTGTCCCCTCCATGTCTTTCTATCCTTCCCTCCCACTCTTCCACAGGACTCCCTGAGCTCTGCCTAATGCTTGGCTGTGAGTCTCAGCAACTGTTTGGGTTAGCTGTTGAGGAGGGCCTCTCAGAACAGTTTAAATTAGGTTCCTGTCTGTAAACATAGCAGAGTATTGTTAATGGTGTCAGGGGTAGGCTCTCTCCTATGAGGTGGTCTCAGGTTAGGTTGGTCGTTCCCTTAGTCTGTCTTTATCCCTGCACATCTTGTAGGCAGGGTAAATTTTGGTTTGAAGGTTTTGTAGGTGAATGGTGTTTTCCTTCCCACCACTATAGGTCCTGCCTGGCTAGAAGACCTCAGTCTTGTGCCAACTGCTGCTAGGAGGCTAAGCTAGAGACATCCCATATCCTCCCTGTAGCCTACCCTATTGAAGGTCTCCAGCTTGTCTCAGTGATGTGCCTTGCCCCTTCGGTTTCCCTTTTCTCTCCAGGCCCTCAAATCTCTCCTCCCCACCCTCCCCACATTTCCCTCACATTACCCTCCTCATCCAGTTCCCTCTCTACTTTCTTCCAATGCCCATTCTATTTCCTCATCTGATTGAGACTCAAGGACATCCTCCCTTGGTTCCTAACCATTGTTCCATAGCTTCTTTAGGTCTGTGATCTATAGTATGATTATCCTGTAACATATGGTAATATCTACTTATGAGTGAGTACATACATTGTGTGTCTTTCTGGGTCTGGGTTACCCCATTCAGGATGATCTTTTCTAGTTTCATCCATTTTCCTGCAAATTTCAAGATTTCATTGTTTTTAATAGCTGAGTAGTATTCCATTATATAAATGTATCACAGTTTCTTTATCCATTCTTCAGTTGAGGGACATCTATATTGTTTCCAGATTCTGGCTAGTATGAATAAAGGTTCTATGAACATAGTTGAGCAAATGTCCTTCTGATATGGGTTAAACACCCTTTTCAAACTTCAGTCAAATTATAGGAAACCATTCAGATAACTATAAGTGAGTATCATTTGTATAAGACAAATTTATATAAATCACTTATGTAAGATTATCATTATATAAGACAAATGTTACACTTGTCTTATAGTTACTTTTGAAAGCACCATTATATTTTAATCATGCATATAAATGGTGAATATTTAACACTTCAGTGAAGGGTGAAGTCAAAGGCTGTAATCTTATTTGATAAATGTGAAAAGGGCACTTCAAGCACACTGTGACAGAAGAACCACTTCCTAGCTTCTAAATTAATTACTAACCAAAGACAAAAGAGAAATTAAAATTAGACTCTAAAAAGTAATAGATTAACTCAAAACAAGGTAGAAATGGAATCACAGAAAGTGACAGTGGGGTGGGAAACTGTTAGAACCACCAAAAAGCAAATGGCAAGATGGAAATTTAATGTAGCCAAATGTATAATCCCACCAAATATTTTTTAAAACTTAATTTAAATTAAATTAAAAAGCAGAGCTTGTAGGACCAGATAAAAAGGCAACATCTGTCTCTAAGGTGCATGCAAGCGTCATAGCAGTAGAGTCTCTCTAAAAGGAAAAGATTATTCAAACTTGTCTTTTGTGAGTTGAAGCATGAAAGTGCTGGTCTGACATCAGTCACCGGCAACAGAGACCGTAAGATGGGAAAACAAAGATAGGAGAGGGTTTGTGGCAACTGTCCCTTGGGAAGTTCTCATCGCTGTGCTTAAATGTTAACATCTTCTTTTCACATTCTACCTCTTTTCATGCCAAAAATTCTCCTCTGCAGTGACGTTGAGAATGCGTACTTCACCCTAGAGCAGCAGTGTGGGGCTGTGTCTCTGGCTTCTGCCCCACTGCTGATGACGTAATTCCTAGAGACCTGGAAGGGACAAGCTCTGAAGAAGTGTTGCCTCGAGTGTTCCACCTGAAGGCAAGGCTGCTTATACATATAAACTGTTAAAGGATTTAAAAGTTCTTTTCAAAAATCCTGCTTTTTCCTGATGGCTGAGGAAGTTGAACATTTTTAAGTGTTTTTCAGGCATCTGTGTTTTGTTGTTTGAGGACTCCGTTTAGTTGTGTATTCCCACTTTTTAACTGCATTATTTGTTGTCCTGATGTTCAGTTTTTTCAGTTCTTTATATATTTTAGATATGAACCAAGTATCATACGTATAATTAGCAAAGGTGTTTTTGCATTCTCTAGCTGTCACTTTGCTCAAATGATGGTGTCTTTCCTAGCTTTATGAGGTCTCATATATTGGTTGTTGGTCTTAGTGCCTGGGCTACCGGTGTCCTGTCCAAAAAGTTCTTTCTAGTGCCAGTGAGCTCAGTGTTAAATTCCCCACTTTCTCTTCCTATCCACGGAACCTCAGGAACCATGCCATAGTCTCATTAAAGTTTCTTAGGAATCCTTAGAGAATTTAATTTCACAAGTCACAAAGATCAAATCTATGCTACTTGAGCACTCTCATGTGAAGGCCACACCCACACTTGGGTACTACCTTTTCCTGGGAAGCTTTTCTCCAGTTAACTCCCTTACTCAAATCTGTGTTAAAACTTTTCTTAATAAGCTTTAACTTTGTTTAAAAAACAAATAGGGATAGGTTTTGTTTGGGGATAGCTAATAGTTTGAAATGAGCATGTGTTTACATAGGTTGCTTGGCATTCACGAGAAGTTGAAAGTTATGAGAAGCAAAAACACAAAGTGAAAAAAGAAAAAGAAAAAAGAGGAAGAGATGGTGGGATGAAGGGAAGGATGGAGAGATGGGTCCAGGAGAAAGAAAGAGAGGACAACAACAAAAATGGGGAAGGATGGTGCTAAGGAAAAAAAACTAATCCAGGAAATTCTGCTGTGTTTTACAGAATATATGTTATACCAAAAAAAAAAAAAAAAAAAAGCTTTATGTCAAATAGAAAACTAACTACCAGCTAACTAACTCACTGGACAAGGAGAATTAAACAGCATACGGGGTGCATTTGGAATCTGAAATTTTTGACTATTCAACATGTGATGGCTTAATGGTTTTAGAGCAGCTCAGAGCCAGTAATTAGGCTATATGCCTAATTCATCCACCACTAGGTGAAAAGGCTTGAGAGGTTAGTCGCCAACTCCTCATTCCGGCAGCATCAGAAATGCTACGCTGTAAATGCTTAGGACTGTTGGATTATTACCTTGCTGAACTCTCTGAGCAGAACTCTGGGAGCACAGGAAATAGCCTCAAGAGCCAACAGACGGGACTTCATAAAATAAAAAGGATTCGCACAGCAAAGAAGACTATCATGCCAGCACACAAATAGCTCACGACTATACTCCAGATAGGAGTGCTAATATCCAGAATTTGCAAAGAACTACAGACATTAAATTACAAAGAATAAACTGACAATAAAAGAAGTGCACTAATGAAATGAAATGAATGGTTTTCTAAAGAATAAATGCAAATGACCAATAATTACTTCAAAGAACTTTTCAACATTCCCTAGATGTCAAATAAATGCAAATTAAAACTCCTTTGAGATACAGCCTCTGCGCAGTCAGAATGGCCATCATCAAGAAATCTGACACAAACGCCGGAGAGGATGCTGGAAAGAGGAGCATTGTCTGCTGATGGGAGAGCACATTCAGGCAGCCATTTTAGAAATTAGTTTGGATGTTTCTCACAAAATTAAGAAGAGAATGACCATATGACCCACCTGCTCCACCTCAGGGCCACCCAGAGGCCTTCCTATCCTACCACTGAGATGTGTGCACCTCCACACTTATTGTTTTATTTACAATAGCAAGGACATGAAACCAGTCTAGGTGTCTGTCCACAGATGAACTGACAAGGAAAACGTGACACACACACAGAACGTAGTTAGTATTCTGCACTAAAGAATAATGCAGTTTGGTGGAAAATAGTCTCACTTGGAAATTAATGGTTATGTATAATATTAATTGAGGTAACCAAAATCCAGAAAGAAAATAAAAGTTCCTCCCTCTTATGCAAATCCTAGTCTATAATGTACACTTGTACAATATAACCAGGTATAAGAGTGGGTTTAGCATTACATTTAGTAAGGAAGAAAAAAGACCAAGAGGAGGTGCTATTAGGTGATAAGGAAGGACAAGACACAGGCAAAAGCACACGGGAGGCATGGGAGAGGATTGTAAAGCGAATTGCTTTTCTAGTTTCAACTCTGACATAGAGGTATACAAATGTAATTGACAGTAAAAGTGTAACCCTTAGCATCAGAATGACCATTCCAACTGTATAACTGTTCACTGAGATGTACAGCCAGAAACAGGTGGAGGGTTTGAGTGGCGACTTCAGTAGTAGAGGATGTTTTCATTTCAAATTTCATCCCAGTTAAAGTGATCTACTTTGAAACTACTTGTGAATTTGAGCTAAATGAAGTCAAAAGTGGATATCTCAGCAAACAGAAATCTCAGTGCGCATTTATTTTAAAAACTAAACAATTTAACTAGAGGTGCTTTCTTCATATTCAGTATCCAAAGTTCTTGTCGCTGGAAACATCACTTAGAAGAACAATGACAATCAAGTTTGACAGTTAGCAGAGCATTCTCAACAGCGCTTAGTCAAATAAGCATTCAATAAACATGCTGATGTGTATATGTTGAAATAAATGAGTTTACTTTTTAAAAATATTAAGTTCTACTGAAAATCACATCATGATGTTTGCCTGTTCCAGAAGGCTGCGGCAAAAAATCAGAAGAATTACATAGTGAAAAGGCAGTTTAAAATCCAGGCAGAGAAATAAGAGGGGAAAAAAGCAAGTTTTGACAACTTACAAAAGATGTATAGTGACTTTGCCTGACTTGAACATCAAGAAGTCCTGAGAAAACTGGTGCTTATGAGGCATGTCCTTTGAAGAACCTAATCTCCTCATTACACTCTTGACCTTTGTTACCCTGCACACAAAGAGGTGAGATAGTTCCTTTGTGTCTTCAATTTATAAGAGGTACTTAAACAGGAGTATTTGCTGCATTGGGGAAATGAAGGGATCCTACAAAAAATATGGAGTGATCCTTGGTGTTTCCATGAAAACAAACAAAAAGCCCCAAGCAATTGTGAGAGGAAACCAAAGAGAATAACTCCCCTATCATCTTTATTTTAGGTCAAGCCATTTGGAAGCAGGCTTCTGTATTTTGGCTTAGGAGTAATAGTATTACCCACTGGGCTGACCAGAGTTGGAAAAGCTAAGGTTTTTATTCTAAATATCCGCAATTGCTTTTCCTTTATATGACCACTCTTCCTTGACCTAGACCACAATTGGAGCGTGGGTTACAGAGTACGTTGACACCAGCAGACAGAACAAGATGAGTGCACTGATTTTAACTTTCCTAAATGGTGCAGGAGGTTAAGAGAAATCTGTTCCAATACCCGTCCATCTGTTACTTTAAAGTACCAAAGTTTCCTGGGAGAAACAAAATGGTGGAACTACTGAGCTATTTTGAGAGAATTGGTCCCCAAGCTCAAAGGATGCACATCTCCCCCAGAGTCTTTTCTCTTCAATTGGCACAAAAAGGAATTTATTCCATCAGTTCTCACGTTAAACAAGATGTTTGTGACTAATCTTTTCAAGACCCCCAGGACTCGGCATGAACACCACAGAGTGTGGTTACTTCCTACGTGAAAAGGGACATGTGCTTGTCAGATTCAGAAATTAGTTGCTGAGTGGATGACTTTTATGTTGGTGGTGTTTGTTTGTTGTTGTTTAAGACACAGGTTCTCTGTGTAGCCTTGGCTGTCCTGGGCTCAGGTTGAAGAGCAGGCTGGCCTCGAACTCACAGAGATAGACCTGCCTCTGCCTCCCAGAATGCTGGGATTTACAGGTGTGTGCTGCTGCATCCAGGCAGTGGACAACTCTTAAGATGAATATTCTGAGCCTTTTTTGCCCAGGTTGCAAACTACACTAGCATGAGTCAACTGTCCTCACCGTGGCTACGTGGTCTGTCTCTTACAGAATCACTTTACCTCCTATCCTTCATTTGGACATTGAGGCCCCATTTTAACACCAGCATTTCTTTGTCATTTCACCTTTTCCCTCCAGTTCTGTTCATCTGCAGCTTTACAGTCTCTGGAAGATTTTTGTACTGTTTATTCCTTGGATTTTTTTTTTTTTTTTTTTTTTTTTGAATCTCAGCTTCTACATTTTTTTTATCTTTTTTTTATTATTAATTTATTCTTGTTACATCTCAATGTTATCCCATCCCTTGTATCCTCCCATTCCTCCCCCCCCCCATTTTCCCATTATTCCCCTCCCCTATGACTGTTCCTGAGGGGGATTACCTCCCCCTATATATTCTCATAGGGTATCAAGTCTCTTCTTGGCTACCTGCTGTCCTTCCTCTGAGTGCCACCAGGTCTCCCCCTCCAGGGTACATGGTCAAATATGAGGCACCAGAGTACGTGAGAAAGTCATATCACACTCTCCACTCACACCACATGCTGGCGAGGATGTGGGGAGAGAGGAACACTCCTTGGATTATTTTTATTTCTAATTTGCTACTGCTGATAAAAATGAAACCAACTGATATTTTATCCAGTCACAACAACAATGAGATCTTTGTAAACTTTAAGAGTTTACCCATAAAAACTTAAGTTGCTCTATGCGAACCATCTGTCAGACATGCTCAGTGCAGCTGGCAGGCGTCCAGCGTCTTTTCAACGACCACCATCATGTACCAATAGCTAAACCATGTCACAGAGTGGGCTTCTTGGCAGTATCGGAAACAATGCACAGGATACGGAGAACTTTCTGCTGTTCCTCCGTGAAGTTCTTGAATCTGTTCAGGAACTGAATATGTTTTTAGGTTGCTGGCCAGTGGGTTTTTTTTTTTTTAAGTCCTCATTGCTAAGTTTCATCAAATGTGTCTACATCTATTGAAAAGTACCCTGTTCTCATTTAATCATTGTTCTCCTACCATACATTAAAACAATGTTTTAACAAATTCTTGAGAAAATACTACTATTGGTTTTGCTTGTTTTTCTCTTTTCTTTTCTTTTCTTCTTCTTCTTCTTCTTCTTCTTCTTCTTCTTCTTCTTCTTCTTCTTCTCTTCTTTTCTTCTTCTTC